>NC_038245.2:8410986-8710986 GCF_000004515.6 Glycine max
GTATTTGCAGCTAATGAACAAGTTCTTAACTATTTGTCCTTAAGATTTACTGTTTCTTTTTGCTAATATGTAAATATAAATGGTATAAGGGTATGGCGTAAAAACATGGTCTATATTTACTTCTAAGATTGTTAGGGGTAAAAATGACCATGTCCCTATGGCATAACCTTATATTATTTATATTTACATATATAAAAAAAATAGTAAAATCTGAAGGACAAATAGTTAAGAAAGTTGTTCATTAGCTGCAAATATCCTTCCCTCCTCAAGTGCAAGCTTCTTGCGTAGCCGCTTTTGGTGCTCAGAAAATCCCAAAAACAAATCCCTCTTATTACTAGCTATTTTGAATTCTTTAGTTCCTGAATGTACAACCTTCAAATTGTTGCTCGTTCCCCTCTTTCTTTTCTGCAAAAAAGAAAATCAAATGTTGTCAAAACATGGATGAAGTCCTAAGAAAATCAATATCAAAGAAAACATGGATGAAATCACAATTAAAAAGCACAACTACCTATCTTTCAGAGTCCTTTGGTTAATTTGTCTTGTCTCCTTATGTGGTGGGGTTTTGTTTAATAATCTTATACTTTTGCCTTCCAAAAAAAACTTATCACTAATCCTCTTTTCATTAATCAAATTTTTTATGTTATTGTATAAAAGATCATGGGTTCTCCACCTGCCTCCACTACTCCTCCTTCTCCTCCTCCTCCTCCTCCTACTTCGGACGCATCGGCTTCGACGTCTACCGTGAAGCGGACACGCAAAGCCTCACGCCTACGATCGTTGTCCGCTAGATCACCTGGTGTTGAGAGACCAGTGGTGCATGTTGATCCTGCTACAGGGAAGGTCGACGGTCCCTACAAGAAGAAATTAAGAACATATTTGGGGAATGTGGCACGTGATAAGGTGGACATCACTTACGAGAACTGGAAAGAGGTCCCTACTGCTCAGAAGGACCTAATTTGGGAGGATATTCAGGTATTTCTCTTTTCTTATTTGATTGTGTGTAATTAATAGCCAAAAAATTTCATTATTGTAACAAATAAACTTTATTTCATGTTGTCAGGCGGAATTTGATATCCCAGAGGCTTCTGATAGTAGGATGAAAAGGAAGTTACTACAGACCGTGGGGGAGAGATGGAGGCAGTTTAAATCAGACCTCACGAGGAAATGAGCCCTTGCAGCCGATCAGGACGGTGTCGAGGACACTGTTTGTGACAAATACGACATCAGCAAGGAAAAGTGGGCCCAGTTTTGTCAGACTCGCAGAGACCCTTCTTGGGAGGTATGTTCCTTTGCCATTTAAGTTTTTCATATTAAACATGATGTTGTTATACTTCATTCTACCCATTTCAAACATTATTGTTTAATTTTTTCAGGATGTGCGCATGAAGGCACAGGCCATCCAGAAGCAGAATACTGCCCCCCACGTTTTGTCTCGTGGGGGTTATGATTATTTGGAGCAGAAGCTCCTGGCTGAGAAAACCAAGAAGAAGATGCAGGAAGCTGCACAGTCAGGAAGCGTTGATGGCGTCATCGACCCTCCATCCTCGGTCAAACGCCACGTGAAGTGGAAGATGGCCCGCACGAAGAAGACAGGGGAGATGACGACTGAGGCCGCAAAGGAAATCGCTGAGAAGATTGTAAGTCATGTTCAACTAACCATTACAATTATGTTTGAATATTTTGAGAATGTCATGTACCACTGTGTGTTTTCTGTGCAGGATTCGTTTGAGGAGCAGGCTACACAGGGATCGTTCGTCCCCCATGGACGTCAGGATGTTCTGGCCGCTGCTATTGGACGTCCAGAGCACCCTGGACGTGTCCGTGGTATTGGAGCAGGTGTCACCATCAAGCAATACTTTGGATCGGCTCCACGGACGTCCCGCAGCGCTTCCTCCCTGTCTCCTGACGAATTACACCAGCTGACTCAGCAGATCAGGGACCAGCTAGAGGAGTCCATCACAGAGAAAGTGACAAGGCAGGTCATGGCATCCTTCAGCTACCTTCAGTCGCAGATGCAATCTCAGGGACTTGCAGTGCCTCCTGAGCCTCTGGTTGGTCCTGGTCCCTCCGGTCCTCGAGTGAGCACAAAGGGGAGTTGTGTTGATCCCTCAGGAAACGATCTTGAGACCAGTGACTCTGACAGGTGCGACTTGTACATAGAAGCAGATCCTGCCCGCCTGGTTGCCATCGGGAGAGTTTATGAGGGATCCACTGTTGTTCATAACACTCCTTTGTTGCTTGGCCAAGTAAAGGTGAGTGTGGAGGAGGTTAGAGATGCAGATGCTCCAGTTCCTGTACCCACTGCTGAGGTTTCCTTAGTGGGGCAGGCACTTCACACCTTCCTTGCTTGGCCGACACATCTGGTCAAGTCTTTATCACAGCAGGTACTTATTGTCCTTACTATATGTTTCTTCTTTTCAAATTAGGCTATTTAACTTTGTTTCATGAACAGGTAGCTGTGTCTCCGCCAAAACCACCTCCGAAGCCCGATCCGGAGGTCGATGATCCGCTTTATCTGATGACATTGACCATCCCAGAGCTTTTCTTGAGGCCTTATCAGGTTAGATGGGATGCCACCGTGTTCGGGGTTGTTAATCCAGATTTCCCCCTGTACATAAAGCACGAAGACCTCTCCGAAATCGCACACGGTGGTCAATGTCTCAGCATATCAGGTTACAGTTGTGGATTCTGTAAGTCTTTATATAAAAGGCTTTTATTTACCTAAGTTATGGCTTTCAATTCATAAATATTTAACTTTGACTTAACATAAACAGGCATCTCACTGAAACATGTATGCGAGCGGGGAATTCTGATATCTATGGATTCCTCGAGCCCAGTCCATTCAGAGGTCTGGGCAATCGCAGTTTGAATCTGAAAGTTACATAAAGAGTTGGATGCAGAGTTCACAACGCGATGTGTATCTTGGAGCCTACCTAAATGGGTAAGTCACAAAATAACAAATTTAATTAATGTTTACTAATGTACTAACCCATTTTAGGTTCCACTGCAGCGGACACTGGCAGATGGTGGTCATCCTGCCCAAGGAACACTAGTTGTCTGGTTTTGTTCATTGCATAACAGGCCAGACAACTACCTTAAGGGGATTATTAATAGGTTAGTGTTGTTTTCAATACATTTGCATTGTAATACCTCAACGTACAACACCAGTTTTTAATTGTTACTCATATGGAACAGTGCTATCAAGGGTCTTGATGATGCTCCACAGCCTAAATCAAAGGCTCCTGCTAGGTGGATTGTCGTCAAGGTACGTCATTTACATAAAACTTCCACTTATATATATTTCTTTATGTGTCTGTACACTAGTTGTTTAATTAATATCCAAATTTCATTATGTATTTAGTGTAATAGACAAAAAGGAACTACTGAGTGCGGCTACTATGTGATGCACTGGATGTCCACCATCATTTTAGGAACTTTTAGAAATAATTGGGAAGCGGTAAGTTTATTTCAAAGAAAATCGATTTATTTATAATTTGTATTACATTATTAACTTAATATGATTTATTTCATCATGCAGTATTTTAACGATCCTAGACCATTGGAGCCAGAGAGATTAAAAGCATTGCGGATCCAGTGGGCACAGTTTTATCTCCGAGTTAGAGATCAGGCCTAGGATTTAGGGACATTTTTTAACATTTTTGACATTTTTACATTTTCTATGTAACATGAACATTCAATTCATTTGTTGATGTTCTTTATAATATAAATCAATTATTTGATGTTTATTATCATTAAAACTGCTTGAAAGCAGAATAAAATGTTTATTTGCTGTGAATTGGGCCTCTGAAATTGCATTTGACAGGTACAATTTTGGGTTTACTGTAAAAACAGAAAGTATATATAAAAAAAAATACTTGAAAACAACATCGGTTATTAACAAAAACCGATGTTAATATCATAAT
Organism: Glycine max; assembly: GCF_000004515.6. Classification (NCBI taxonomy): domain Eukaryota; kingdom Viridiplantae; phylum Streptophyta; class Magnoliopsida; order Fabales; family Fabaceae; genus Glycine; species Glycine max. The sequence goes on from NC_038245.2 coordinate 8,414,910, forward strand.
CAACATCGGTTATAATAGAAAACCGATGTTAACGTTTGTATATTAACATCGGTTTTTGTGTATAACCGATGTCAGCGTTTGTAATTTAACATCGGTTATCTGTAGAAAACCGATGTTAACTAGTGTACATTAACATCGGTTAATTATCAATAACCGATGTGAATATTTGAATATTAACATCGGTTATTTATAATTAACCGATGTTATACACAAAGAACTACACCAAATAAGTGTATGCATCATCAACGTTGAAATCGGTTTTCTAGCAAAACCGATGTTAAGGGCATATATTAATATCGGTTTTTCTAGAAAATCGATGTTAAACTAACATATTTACATTGGTTTTACTAGAAAACCGATGTCAACGTTCATCATGCATACACTTTTTTTGCTGTTGTTCATTGTGTTTAACATCGGGTATTTGGAGAACCGATGTTGTCATATGTATGTTAACATCGGTTCTCCAAAACCGATGTTAACATTCATACATTCAACATCATTTTAGAACCGATGTAGAATGTTCTAAATAATCGATGTTGAAAGTGTATTTTCTAGTAGTGAATATACATCATTTATGAAAATAGTTCAAACCAAACCCATTTTTAGTATTTTTATTCCCCGGAAGCAGAAAACAAGAAGTCAAACCAAATATGTTTTCAGAATTCTAATCTTTTGAAAATGAGAATAGTTTCCAGAAAATAAAAACAGGAAATGAAAACAGAAAATGAAAATACAAATCAAATACACCCTTAGATAGCTTTGATAACAACCTCTAATAAGATCTTTTTATTTTAATCACATTTTTTTTTTATCTAAAGCTCAAAGATGAAACCTTGTTTAAGGAAGTCCAACTTAATTCAACTTATATACAAGTATTTAAAAATGTTAATATATTTTACTTAATAAATATACATGTGACTTCATTAAAAATGATCCATTTGATTACATTCAGTAAATAATATGTTTTTAAAAAAATCTTAATAAGTAAGATGCTTTACAATTTTCAGACTTTAAGAGTAGAAATCCACTACATGAACCCACAACATCTATCCTGCGACCTCTCTTGGAAGAGGGTGAAGGATTTGGAATGTTAAAGACCGAGGTCGCAGAATCATCGTTAAGTGCCTCTATGTCTAAGGAATTAGCTTTTGATTCTTTGGAGAAGTTCAGAAGAAGACGTTGGGTGGGTGTGTATGAGATTAATTGGGTGGGAATCACATTTCTTTTCAACTTTTATTTTAAAAAGATTGTAATTTTCAATTTAATTAATGATACATTAAGATGGTCTACCTAAACTCGATTTTTATGAATAAAAAATATTTAAAATTTAAATCAAATAAAATCAAACTATAAATCAATAAATAATATTTCTTATTAGAACTTTTACCTCTTTAAAAATATACTTTTAAATTTATTTTAAAATTTAAGTTGATTTAAATTTAAATTTTGAATCTTGATATATTATATCAAATTGAAGATATATTTTTTGTTTAGATAAATTTAATTATAATCTTAATATAATATGTTAAAATAAAGAATACAAATTAGGATTGATCAAAATTACAGTAGTTAGTTTATTTAAAAAATATCATTATCTCCAATATAATTAATATGTTGCATTAAAAGGGTCTAATTTTTATATTCCTATGAATAAAAAAATATTAAATCAAATTAAAATCAATAAATAATTTTTTTTGGTATTAATGTTATAAGTGTGAAACAACTTTTCTTATTAAAATATGTGACACAAATTTAATTAGTAAAAGTAGATTTTTTCTTTTAATTATACTTTTTTTCTCATTAATAAGAATCTAAAATTTGAAACTACTTCAAATAATTTTTCTTAAAATCCACTATTCTTGGGTGAATGAGTGGGAAAAAACCCACAAAGCACTAGAAATCCGGTGGAAACGCGGTACGACTTACATCATCCAAGACTGCATTAACAGGAAAAGCTGGAGAAACATGAAATATTCTTAGTTGAAGACGGAGAGATTGAGCAATATTAGCAAAATAATCAACAACTTGATTTGCTAATTCTCAAGAGAAATCAGATGATTTGGTTGAGTCTATTTCCCCTTGAGCAGTGTGATTGTGTTCACTTAGCCATGTAAGCCTTTCCTGGCCAATATTGTGCAGTTTTGGAGCACTGCATTGGCATTGGCATGCCGAAATATGAAATCCCACAACGGTAGAACACAGCTTGCTCCCTTGTAGGCCCTGCAGTGCTCCTGAAAGAAATGTATCGTACTATGAAACCTCTGCTGTTGACAGCTTCACAAAATGAAGTAAAAGAATAAGAATCGGGTCAGAGATTTCAGCAATTTAAGGAAACAATGGCTTAATGTTATTCATTATGTTGGAAGCTTCTTTTTTTCAGTGATTTAATAAAAAGTTATTATTCTTTTGAATTTACTTAGAATTTACTCTGTATTTTTTATACTCTCATCTTTTTCCAATCAGTTTCTTCTTTCACATGCAATCATATCCAAAATTATTTAGATGTTAAATATAAATACTTCTTTCAACGAGAGGAGGTTTTGTTTTCGTATATAAACTAAAATCTATCGTTAACAAAGCCGCCACTGGTAATAATATATATATATATATATATATAATATATATATATATATATATATATTATAGAATCAACCATTGCAACACAATTTGAAAAGGATAAAGACATATCAATTGTATGCCACTAAATACAATTAAGCAAACAATTCTCTTATTTGTGTACACCACAATACTAACCATTTAAGACTAATAATCTCTTTTTATATATATTTCCTTTTCTTATCGCATCACATATGCCTCGTCTTACAAACATTTTGTAGTATATTTTTTCCCTAGGTGTCTACATCACACTCACAAGAAATGTCTACCAAACATTTTCCATGTTCAAGACAATCCACAAGTCACTCCTTCAAACTTGTTCAAGTTGTACCATGCAGCAAACTATTGAGGAACACCCACATCCGAGGCCAAAGATTATAAAAATATATATATATATATATATATATATATATATATATATATATATATATATATATATATATATATATATATATAAAGGAATTCTTAAATGCCAAAGTCCAAATTAATGAAATTAAACACCTACCCACCATCATTTTCTTACATTTCATTCTGTCCTTTGCTATACAAAAACCCCATTGAATAAAGCAAAGTACAACAACAAGGACATGCTTCAAGAATAATTGGTATAATGCTCATTAATTTCATACACCCCCCAATCCAGCCGTGAACGTTACACCCGTTGAAGGCAACCAAAGATTTCCCTCGATAAACTGTGACACAGTGAAATTACTAGCTTGGCTAGAATCATTCATCACATGGTACCCTGGCCATTTAACCCTATTAGCCACTCCAGCACCAGGCCCATAATTCATGTACTCAGCATAGTACAAAGTATCCAAAGCAAAATCACCATTCCACTCCAACCACCCTTCTGGCCTCAACACATCACTAATGTAAGATTGCATGAAAACTGTCCTGGAATAGGGTTTCCAAGGCCTACCAAGGTACGTGCCGATGGAATTGTTAGAGTTATTATTAATCGAGTTCACAAGGTCATAATCAGCAGAAATGTTGCAAAATTGGATTGAGAAGCCTGTTGGTTCATCTGGGTTTTTTCTGCCATGTGCTGTGATTGTGTTCTTTTGATTTGGTAACCCTTTTTTGGCTGAGATGTGGCAGTTTTGGAAAATTGCTGTGGCATCACCGAAGATGAAGTCCACTGTGCCACTGATTTTGCACTCTCTGTAGAATTGGCGCATGGTGTGTGTGTAGAGGCTGTCTTGGTAACCGAAGATCCCACATCGGAAGAACACAGAGAGGTCTGAGTCTGATCTTAGTGCCACTGCTTGGTGCTTCTCTGGTCCTGCCGTGTTTTGGAAGGTAATGTCTCGTGCTACGAATCCTCTGCCACTCACAGCTGCAATGCAAACCACATTAATCAATTAATCAACTAATGATTTTAAAAAAAAAATTATACTTCGTTTTGTTCACATTTAAGATTTTGTCACATAAATTAAGAAATATAATTAATTTATTAAATTTCATAGAAAACATTAACTAACTTTCTAATATATTCTATATATCTTTAATTAATGATTAATTTTTTCTTCTTACACACTATTCTCTAAGTATTGATTAAAGATAATCTTAAAAAGAAATATTTAATGCAACAGTAGTTTTATAAAAAAAGACATCTATTTTGAAATAATTTATTTTTCTCTAAAATGTTATATAATTTGAAATGGGGAGAAAGTATATTTTTGTACTTTTCAAATAATTAGGTCCTGTAAGTTTTTTTTTTAACTTTTAGTTATGGTAAGTATAATTTTTTTTTCTCTCTATAGGTTTGTAATTTTTAATTTTAGTTTCTAAAAATGAAAAAAAATTATAGGGACCAAAATTTAAAAACACAAACTTATAAAAAATAAATAAAAATAAATTCACATGACTAAATTAAAAAGTGCATATTTATAAAAACTAAATTCATATACTTTGTTTACCACAAAAAAAGTATTAATTATGTATTTATTTAAATAAAAGATGAGAATTGGGTCAGAGATTTCGGGCGTTGAAAAATGCCTACTGGTTTTTGGTCTTAAGAACATAATTAATGCAGCACATGCTCATTTATTTATCATTCATTATTAGTACGTAGGTTGGATACTTGGATTATATAATGTGGTTATGTTTAAATGATATGGCCCAACTTGGCAACTTCAACGAGTTCCTTGCCACGAATGTTAGTGACAACTAGTTTCCAGTTAGCGTAGCCTGGGCAATGGCATTTATTTCATCATGCTTAAACAGAGTCGAAAGAAAATAAAGAAATAAAGTATGGATATTCATGTACTTTTCATTGAAGAGAAAAAGAAAAAATGTGCAAGTTTTGAAAACAAAATTCATTTTTTGTTTTGTTTTATCTTTAAAAAGTTTTCTCTCTGGTGGATAACAGACAATATAGTGTTTGGTGTCAGATGCAGCTTGTGTTTTTGATATGGACATGCAGCTTCTTTAAATTAACAATAGTTTTATCTCTTTTTCCCTTATTTTTTTATTATAGCTGCTGCATACTAATATTATTTATTGTATTTTTTATTTTATTTTATTTTCTGACATCCTTTCTTTTTCTTTTTATTCCTTTTCACCTATTACGTGGGCATACAACTATAGATCTATGATCTATCATGTTTCTAGGTATGGAAAACATCTCATGTGTTCTCACATACAGGTAATATGGGTAGCCACTACCTAACCTCGGGATTAGGCAATAGCAGTCAACTTAGTGTCCCTCATTATTACAAACACAACCATATTAGAAGTCTGTCAATTTCTTCTTGGCAAGACTAGCATGTCATTATCTTAATTAATTACAGTAATATGTTAAAATGTCTTATCACAAACTAATTACTTAAATAAATATCACAGTTGTAGAATTAGTAATTACTTTTATTATTTAAATTGTCTTTAATTTGTCAATCATTTTTATCATGAAAGCTTTGATTATACTAAATAAAAATTCTAAATTTAATTTATTATTTTAATTCTTCATAAGACAGAATTGGTAACTATTATTATATAATTTAAAACCCTAATTTAATTAAAAAAACCTACGATGGTGACTTTTATGGAATTAGCTAGTAAATCCAATTATTTTATTATTATTATTATTATTATTATTATTATTATTATTATTATTATTATTATTATTATTATGCATGTATATAATTTTATTTTTATTAATATTTTATCCATTAATCATTAAGAATATATCACTTATTATTTTCACTTGTAATAGTGCAACTCGCTATAATGCCAAAAGAAAAAAACCAGGGGTCCCCAGAATTAAACCAAGAAGGAGAAAAAAGAGTACTAAGTGGATCATGGAGTATTGTTCTTACCAAAGGTAGCTGACCGGAACGTGGTCCAACCATCAATAAAACTTCTGTTACCAGAAATCACAGTGTTATCCATGCCATCTCCAACCATCATGAGGTTCCACTTCTTCTTCTTGATCTCAACGTTCTCATTGTAAACCCCTCTCTTTATATGTATCACATACCTTTGCATGCTGTAGTTAGGCGCAGCCAAAACCGCGTCCATCACCTTGGTGAAGTTTCCGGTCCCGTCGGCAGCCACCACAGCGTCAAAACTCACCCCATTTGCTGCTTGGAGTAGTTTTCTTTCCCCTGGTTTAACCCATGGAGGAAAATGGCCCTGTGGGGAAGAGAAAGTGTAGTGGTCCGACACTGGATTCACCTGAGTGAGAACTCGAGTCATAAGGTGATTTGATGGTTAAAAAAATAATAAGATTCTCTTCATCTACGAGAAACTATCAGTATTAGATACAAAAATATAACACTCTTATCATATGGACCCCACAAGAGTATTGTGTCTTTGTCTTTTACCCGATGTTTTTCATCATTGGAGAGGCACCGGACACTTGAAAACATAAACATAATAGTTAGAGTGATAAAGAAGTTATAAGTTTCAATCTTCCCACTCACATAAAATATTAGTAATTGGTAACATTTGTTGATATAACAAAAAAAAAAAAAAATTGAACCTGTGTGAGAAGTTGTTGCAGCAATGACATCACTTGGCCTAGACCTGTGGATACTAGACCCTTCACTATACCGTTGGTGCCGTCGAATCCGTCCATGCATGTGTCTTGATTTGCAAGTGCTGCGCTTAGCCATGTTCTCAAATCGGAACTTGTGTTCCCTGTGCTGTTGTGCTTCCCTGCAAACAATAATCTTACATTAGAGTAAGGTCTTAAGTGTTTCTTGAGTAAAAGGTTCTGAAAGTGAAACATTGTCTCTTTAATTTTCTTTTATTTGGATCATTTATCTTTTTTTATGTTTTATATAATTTATAGCAATAAAAAATCGTCACAATTGAAAAAATATACGCATTTAGCAGTCAAAATTTCAAAATCTGTAATAATTGACCGAATTAAAACCGATCAGAAAATAGAAAATCAAAGTAGAAAAATAAACTGAGAAGTAAAATATGTTAAAATACCAAATTAATAATTTTACCTTTCAAAATGCATGCATAAGAAAAGAAAACTTGAAAAATATAAATGATGTTATACTATATTGAGTATCAATTTTTGTTGATGTCAAATGAAATAATGGAACTGTAAATCTTAATAGAAATCACGCCATAGTACTTGACCAATTTTATTTTATTTTGAAGAAAGTACTTGACCAAATTATGAGCTGAAAAAAATTGGATTAATATTTTATTTTATTCTCTAATTTGGATCCAACAAATCAAAATATGTAAAGCAGTTAAGAAAGATTAATTAATATGATGAAACTAAATAAGCATGGCATTTTAACTACACAAATTTTAATTTTTAACAGGAAAATTAATGTTGGTACCTTTGGGACTCTGGGTAGCGGAGACAGACCAATCGAGTTCATCAGAGGACATGTCAAGCAACTCAAGACAATCAGAAACGGCGTTAGAAAGACGCGAATCGCCGAAGCCAGAACCGAACTCGGAGAGAATGGAGGTAATATCTTGCAACACATCAACGACGGTTCTCACTGTCCCAGCGAATTCGGAAGGAGCAACCTTCAGCAACTCCGATCCCACCGTGTTGGTGTTGGTGTTGCCAAGTGCGGTCAGAAACAGCACGAAGAAGAAGATGAGTGTGATAGTGAGTTTTGGTGTTGCTGCTATTTGAGATAACTCTTTCTTTGAAGAAAGTGCCATTGGGAAGAGAAGAACTCTGTTATGTTATGTTACACCCTCAGGGGAGTACCTGCGTATTTAAAGAGAGAAAAAGGGCAATAAATAGTACTGGATTTAGGGGTGTTCATATAAATCCATCTAATCTGATGCGGATGGAAAAAAATCAATCGAAAAAATTAAAAATTGAATGGATGAAAAATTAAATAACCAAAATTTTTTATTTGATTGGATGGAATTTTAGATTTGAATTTAAAAAAATATCCAATCCAATCTAAATGAAATGTGTATACATGTATATATTTTTATTCATAAATTAAAATTTATGGTATCATTCATTTTTTTTATGTCTTACTTATATTTGTAAAATTATCATGTAACTTATCCTTACTTATGAAAAATAATTTAGTTAAAGAATTTATTTTACTACCTATTTGATTGATATTTTAAATTATTTTATTATATTTATTATATATATATCTTATTTCTTTTTTCTTATTTTTTATTTTATATTTTCCAAAAAGTAAAAGTTAGAATAAAACTGAAAATCAATCCAATTCAAAATCAGATTCAATTAAAATTTTAAATTAAATTGATTAAATGATAAATCAAAAAAACTAAATGATTGGATAGAATGTTTTTCTCTTAAAAAATGGTTCAATCCAAACTGAAATGATTAGATCGGATGATATTTTAGAAATGGTAGCATTAATTAAAATAAAATTAGTTAAAATTTCTGATATTTGAAATAAATTTTATTTTTCTTATATTTGAGATAAGAAAAAATATAATGAAAAAACATGATTTAAAGGGTGATAAAAAAAATACTTGAGAAAAAGGAGAATAAATAGTGTAGAATGTAATGGTTGGATGGGCAGGTGAGGGAATTTAAGGCAAACGGGTGTGTTGCAGCTTTGCAGGGTTTGGAAAAAATATTGGAAAGCCCGGCCCCCTCGCAACAAAAATGATTTTATTTCATTATAATGTGAATATATAATAATAAATGTAGGTATACCATTCATGGCGCGGTTTGTTTTGAATATGATAATCCGAATTTAAGAGGGTTGCAATGGAAAGTAAGCCTTGTTAGTCAACCTTTGTTTCAGAAGTGATAATAATAATAAGGTGGTGAAAGGAATTAGGGGTTACAAACAACACAGAGGGAAGGGATGTGCGTGTTTGAGTTGTTGCAGTGTGGGTGGTGACTATGCAAGTGAGTGAAGAAGTGACAAACTTTAACTATGTACTATCTTTTCCACGTACTTTTTTTTATTTATTACTTGATGAAAATTGTATAGATTTTATTAAAAATGCGAATCTCATTATATATTTTGTAGGTTTTATTTTCAAACTAGTTAGACTTACTTCAATTTTAATTAATAAAAGAGTATATGGATAGGGAGAAAAAAAAAGTTTTAGATATATAGTGTTGTTAGTACTCTCATGTGCAAGCAAGTAATGTGCATCATGTCACTTTCCTAAGTGAAAAAATCTAGATGGCCATATTGTCCTTTGCAGCCACGTATAGTGACCAACTACAGCTTCTGGCGAATCAATTTTGCCATCTTTGTGAGTTTCCTCCCTTTAAGATCTAAATCGTTCGCAATCTTCTTCCTCTTGTCAGTGTGACCCACCAAGAAACTCTTCACCGTTCGTCATTTTCTTTTTTTGGATCGATGCATGTACATAAGAAATTAAGAAGAAGAAAAGGAAGAAAATCAACACGAGAGACCATGCTTGCTTGTCTCCATTGCAAATTACAATTATTAGACAAAGCGTGTGATATCTTTTTAGAGGCAGGACATGAACCAGTATTTCACCATGATTTCAGCACGTTCTGTGAGGCAAAATTAATTTTTCACGTTGTAACATTTTTTTAATATAAAAGTTACCTACATGATCTACAGGTTTAGTCATAAGGCTAAAGTCAGGGCAGCTCTAGTCTCCAACCCGGCCATCTATCAGCTTAGGCACGCATCCCAGCCCAAATCAACAACATGACCAATATCTAACTATATCATGGTCTAAACTCGGCAAATTGTCCTAATGGGGTTCTTTTTAAAACTATTTCCCACAATGGGTATGTTTTTAAACAATTTACATGATGGGTCTATTATTTTATGTAAGAGACATGTAAATCGCCAATAATATTGGCAAGAAGCTCCGACGTACGACACGTGGCAGCAAAAACGCTACTGCCGTTGGCGATTCCAGTGATCTCGCCACTGTAACTGGCGATTTGACCAGCAATGGATATAGCCAGTTTCAGTGGCGATTTACACAGCAGGCTAGGCACACTTTTTTATGAAAATTGTTTACAAGGGAATGCAAAGCAAGGGCCTCTGTTCTGTGGCTAAAGTTTTCATGCACTTCATTACGTGGCTCTTTTCTATTGGCAGCTACTTTTATACTCTTGTCACTCGTGAGTGTATCTTACGCAATACATATTTATTTATAATAATAAGAGTAAGGATAATAGCATCAAAATAAGTTATGCAGATTTTTCCTAAAACCAATTGGAGTTTGACTTTATTCAACGTGAGTTTAATTATTATTAAAAGTTCTTGACTTAATTATAGTATCAGAAAACTTAATTTTTACACACCTATTTTGTAACTAAACTTTAAGTGCAGTTTCCTTAAGTAATTTCAACGTTCTTTTTAATTAAAATTAAAATTTATTGTAATAACTAATATAATTTTTATCACGTGAATTATTAATATGAATTACAACTTTAATCATGCGCGTAATTTTTATCTTTTTTATAATTAGGAGATAAAAAATTAGACACAATAATAGAAATTAATTTGGTTTTAATTTTTAATTAAAATTTCACTTTAATAACAAAATTACTAAAAAATAATGTAATTTTGATTAGATAAAAAGATAAAAAAAACACAATCAATTTTGATTAGAGAATCAAATAATTCAATCAAAATTGTTTGTGTTTTTTTTTTATCTTTTTATCTAATCAAAATTACATTATTTTTTAGTAATTTTAATTAAAAATTAACACCAAATTAATTTCTATTATCGTGTCTAATTTTTTATCTCCTAATTAAAAAAAAGATAAAAATTACATGCATGATTAAAGTTGTAATTCATATTAATAATTCATGTGATAAAAATTATATTAGTTATTACAATAAATTTTAATTTTAATTAAAAAGAACGTTGAAATTACTTAAGGAAACTGCACTTAAAGTTTAGTTATAAAATAGGTGTGTAAAAATTTAAGTTTTCTGATACTATAATTAAGTCAAGAACTTTTAATAATAATTAAACTCATGTTGAATAAAGTCAAACTCCAATTGTTTTTTAGGAAAAATCTGCATAACTTATTTTGATGCTATTATCCTTACTCTTAGTATTATAAATAAATATGTATTGCGTAAGATACACTCACGAGTGACAAAAGTATAAAAGCAGCTGCCAATAGAAAAGAGCCACGTAATGAAGAACATGAAAACTTTAGCCACAGAACAGAGGCCCTTGCTTTGCATTCCCTCCATTGCTGGTCAAATCGCCACTGAGACTGACTATATCCATTGCTGGTCAAATCGCCATTTACAGTGACGAGACCACTGGAATCGCCAATGGCAGTAGCGTTTTTGCTGCCACGTGTTGTACGTCGGAGTTTCTCGCCAGTATCATTGGCGATTTACATGTCTCTTACGTAAAATAATAGACCCATCGTGTAAATTGTTTAAAAACAGACCCATTGTGGGAAATAGTTTTTAAAAAGAACCCCATTAGGACAATTTGCCGTCTAAACTCACTCAAGTGCATTTCTGACATGGGCATGAGCTTCAGAATTTAGGGTGAACCACGGGTTGAATTTGTTCGGGTTTATGAGATATTTTGATTCAATCTGATTAATGTTAATTGGTTTAGATTGATTCAATTTTTTTAAAACAAAACAAATACTGACAATTTGAAGCAAACCAACTAGATCACATTCGAGTTGGTTTGTACTGAATCATTGGATTACCTAATAAATAATAAAAATTAAAAAAATATAAAGAAAACATAAAAAATGTAATAATTAAAATAAAACTAATGGGCAGTATTAAAACTGAGAATTATAGAATTATACAACATAAAAATATAAAATTATAAAACTGAACTTATGTCATCGGATTCACAATTTTAGAATTCGAACCAAACCAATGATTTCAACCAATCTGAATTTTTTTTTCTAGTCTGGTTTGGATTGATCGAGTGATTGGGTTGGGTTGAAAAACTAGAATCACTTTTGAGGGAGTATGAAGATGTTTTTCCAAAAGAAATGACAAAGGGGTTGCCACAAAATCAGATGGATTGAGCACTTAATTCAATAGCCCACACATATTTGTGAGTCATTCATCTATCCTGATCAATTTTCAATATGCCTCTTTGTGATAGGAGACAAATAATTGACTAAAAAAAGCCACCAAGTATGTCATCTCTCAAATGCCTATATACTCCAATGCATTATTACTTTGTCAGTTCCTAGACATTAGAGTCTTTGTATGTGGCAATAAAAAAATCTTAACAATAGTTGCATGTAATATTGTTATTAGTAACAAAAAATTCATCATTATTGCATTATTTTCTTGTAGCGTATAGTCCACCACCACTTGCCACCTTAACACTTAGGAAATGAGCAATCAAATCAATATCAATTGACCCCATATTGGACCATCTAAGCTCTAGAGAAGAACATTGGCTCCATCTATGGAAAATTTAAACCATTTTCCCATGACCGTTCACCAGTTGATATGCTAAATACATGCAAAGGCAGGTCCAACTTGCACTTGCAGGGGATTGGCCCCAATACTTCGCAACGACAACCATGACACTGAAATTGTCAAAGGCACCAAAAATAAGACAAGAGGAATCACGAAACACTCACTCATGATGGACAGGGAAGGAAAAAATCACTCATTCATGAGCAATATCGATCACAAACCACTTGCCACAATGATTGTAACAACATTACAAAGAGATAAATCTACATCACTTTTAGGAGGGATTCTACATCGGTTCCAAAACCAAGGTAGACTGTAGGTATAGTAGAAAGTGGTCACTTTCTACATCGAATGAATAACTGATGTTTAAAAACACTTTCCACGTCGGTTACGTCCTTAACCGATGTAGAGAATAGAGTTCTTTTTAGAAAAATATTTCAGGTACATACCAACATGTATATGATCATAAACATGCTATTTGTTTTAGGTTTCTGCTTATGTTGCTTTTTAGGTTCTTAAACATCATATATTATGAATTTTTAATTAAGGTCATTAAAATTATAAACCAAAAAATCCATAAGACGTAAAGATTTTAAACTTTTGGAAAACCCCTCATATCCACTATTATCAATTAACAGTAGAAAAGAATCTCCAAGAAATGCTCAAACAGTGCATACAATGATCAAAAGCAAACCAAGCAAAAAACTTGAAAAATGAGAAATAAGAACATAAGAAACACAAAAAAATAGAGCATATACTGTGAACAAGTGTTCTCCCTCTCCAAACCTTTGAATGCAGATCCAACTGCTGAAAATCAAGAATCACATATGTTAAACTTACTTCCCAAAAACTAGTCTTGTCCAACGATGCACAAATCTCCTATTGCAATTTGAAATTCTATTGTCAAGTGGATATGCAAACTAGACTCTGACTTCTCTTATTCTTTTCTCTCTCTCTCTCTCTGAATTTTCTTCTTCTCTCTCTGTTTGTTGTTTTAAATTTGCTGAAGTCCCTAATATGCAAAGCACACTAAATGATATGCAACAAAAGAAGTTTGATCCACCTTCCAACATAAATGAAAATAACCTTCTAACACGAGGAAGGTTTTTGCTTGAAAGAAAATTGGAAGACAAATTATTGAAGGCCTTAAATAATACACAACACATAAAAAATCAACTTTAGCTCTAAAAGAACCCAAAATCAATTTCAAGTTTGTCACATGCTCAACATGTTTATTTGTGTGTTATTTAGCCATTATGAGTTGGTCTTGCTCAAATGTCAAGCACGATGGGAACAAAATAGAAAAAAAAAATCAGTAAGTTATATGAATTGTTGTTAGTAATAATTAAAAATAAGGAAGATTTCAATGTTTGGTCATAATGTACAACTTTCATGTCACTAACATTATTTTTATCACTTACTGAATTCTCAACCTTGAATCTATTTTCATCTTCCTTAATACTAGAGAAAGGCCAACTTATGATGTCTAAACATGGTAAACACATGTTGAGCATGATAGACTTGAAATTTATTTTGGACTATTTTAGAGCTAAAATTGATTGAGTGTTGTGAATCATTTATGACCTTTAATAATGTTGAGTTAATAAGGAAATTAAATAGTGTGATCAAATTAAATTTAAAGATTGAAGTCATTAATGATGAGTTAGCTAGTAAGCTTTGAAAAACATTGAGTTAAAAACCGAGTAGTTTAAATAGTTTTTGGGACTTTATATCAAAATTAGTTTAACCAGGTGCGAGATATTGCAATTTCACTACCACACAACTGATTTTTAGCAATATTTTTTTAATTCAATATTTAATATTTGATTAAATGTCATAAGAATATATTAGTATCATTTATTCATATTTAATGACATTTTTTAAATGTTATCAAAATTTTTTAGTAATATTTTCATAAAGTATTAGACCCAGAAATGTTACTAAAGATCGGTCATATATAGTAGTGTTTCTCCCTAATCAAATTTAAATCATAATTGTAGTAAATTTAATTAAGTCAGATTTAAAGAAAAAATCATTTTTGGATATAAATTAACTAACTATAAGTTCTTTAGTCAAAATAAATAAATTAGAGGCAAATTTCTCATTTCACACTTAATACATTAAGTTTTAGAAAAATAAATAAATAATATATTCTAGAACTTAATTATATTTTATAATTTTTGTAAAAGAATCAACTTAAGATACCTCTTATACATCTCATGAGACAAAATTTATAGAAATCTTTCTTGGAGTTTGTTCTATTTACACATGTTTTCCTTCCTTTTAAAATTATTACATTGACACCTCCTACTATAATGGAGTTAAACTTTTGTTTAAAAATTAAAAGATATATACATCAAATTTTAATTTGTTTTTAAGAAAACTCGAAATTGTCCCTGATTTTTTAATTGGCCCAAATAGAGAGAAATTCTTGTCTTGTGCTACTATGCTTTGTCGTCTTCTGCACATTTAAAGCTATTATCTCCTAAGGTTTTCAAAATGTTACACATACTCCTCAGGTTTTCAAAATGTTACACATGTATCTCCAGTCTTTTACAAAAATTACATCCGATGCCCTTCTTCCCTCTCACTTGCTGGAAGGTAAATAAAATACAACAAAACAGTTGAACATCATCAAAAATGAAAAAAAAAATCATCACCATGAAGATTAACTCATGAAAACAAATTAGCACCACTTTCCCTACATTTAGCAACATCAGTGGCTCATAAAGATTCAACAATGGTGAGCCAAAAATAAAAATTTTAAACGAAGGAAGGAGATAAGGATAATTTTGGAATTAAAATTTTAATAAAAATTATGTGCCTATCATGTGATCTTAAAAAATAAACAAAGTTAACACGATGGAGGAGGTACAGCCAGGTGCAATGGGCTCGCAAGTTAGGAAGATAGATTTGTGTAATATAAAAAAAAAAAAAAAGGAAGAACATGTGTATGTGTAAATAGAAGTTGGCATATAAAAATTAAAAAATAAGTAGAAGATCCTGTCTTCTTTTATTTAGGAATTTAAAGAGAGGAATCCACTAGCCTTAGCTCATCTAGCCGTAGCTCATTGGACAGATTGCTTTGAATAGCAAAATAGTAAAGATCAGAGTCGGCATTCTTTCACAAAACCCATGAAAAAAATAAACAGATAACAGCACTTTAAAACAGAGCATTTCAATAAATATCAAATACTCAACATATTCCATTTCAAAAAACGGAACAGTTTTGTAATTTACTCAATTTTATAAGTTAAGAAAATGATATATATTGAAAAGTAAGGTAAATAAATAACTATGAAAACTAAAAAATGATTATTTCTCATTCCTTATGATTATGATGGTACTTTTATTTGAGACCCTTAGTGGTTCGTGTGTTGATTTGTAGCCTTAGAGCCAAGACACATGGTGATCTATATATGTGTTGCCTCTAGGGCCATAATGTAACACCATGTTCTTTTTTGTAAATAAGTTATTAAAATTGTTTGATTAAGATAAAACCTAATTCAAATCATAAATTTAATTAATTTAATTTATGCGATTTCATGTTAAAGTTTCAATGAGAAATTTAACTAGAACTTATATTGCACAGTAAATAAACAGTCTAACATTACAATATAACCATGAGCAAACATTCAAATATTTTATGAAATGCATCCCAACAGTGTTGATTAACATATTATCATTTTAATCTAGTAACGAATAGTGCTTTCCATGAAACTTTTCGGGAGCAAGTTTTGGACCATTTCCTATTAATTCTTAATGACTAATTAGTCGTAATGTGTCATTATAACATGCTTAATTAGTCACTAACCCATTAATATTACTTTAATTCTTTCTCCAAAATGGAAAAAATATTTTTGCACCCAAAACCTTGCCTTACACAATCATCTATATTCATTGGCTACTGAAAATGGTTGTGTAGCCTAATGCTCAAATGGAGGGAAAATTGTTTTTCATTTTACCTAATTACATGTACACTTCTTAAACCTAAAAACCCCTTAACCTATCCATTTCTCCTCTTTAACCTAAACTTAACAATCACTTGTTTCCTTTTCTCTTGGTGTCGAATTGCCTCCTCACCCTCACCTCCCAATCCATTTCATTTTTCGCCCTCACCAAGGCTAATAAACTCAAGACCAAGGCCTTCTATATCACTCAAAGTCTTGATCTTCCCCATCGAGAGAAGACATCACATTCCAAGTGTTAGGTGGCTTCTTCACATTTTTCTCCTTTCTCTTCCATGAGCTCTTCCTTTCTCCTCTAACTTTTTTGTTTATCATTTTGGTCCATAGAAACGCCACTTCATGTTGTCTTTTCAATTTTTTTTCTTCCAAAAAGCCCTCACTCAAGACTTCAAATCTTCTATTTACCAACCTTCTAATAAAGCCTATTCATTTTTCTTGATTCTACAAGGGTAACGAATATTAATAAAATAAAATGCTCTAAATGTGTGATGCTATTGTTTTCTTTTGATTAAATGTAATTGGTGGTTTGATGGTCATTTTAGCCTTTTATGTTCATGAGCACACCTATATACGTTTAGATTCCTTCATAAAGCTTCCAACCGTGAAACTATTCCAAACACGCTATACAATGGTTTGAAAATGGACTCATTCCTTTAAATAATGTCTCTAGCTAGTTCAAATCTTGTTTATGTATACAAAAAAAACATATATAATTGATAAGAAATAAAAGTGGTTAATCAAGTTTTTTCTTTTGACAGATATTTATCATTAATAACATGTGAATACCTCACACCCATAATACAATAACAGAAAAAGTATATACATTTACACTTTCTCTTTTACCCGTCCTTAGATAAAAACAAAAAATAGTGCAAAAATTTGAAAAATGAAAAGTGAGTGTAACTTAAAAAGAATAAAAAAAATGTTATAGTTTTATTTGCTAATAAAAAAAATTAAGATGAACAAGTATGAGAAGATCCATTCAAGCTCAAGAGAAATAATTTTAAATATTATTTCAAATAATTAATCAATTGTACGTAATGCATAAATAAATAATCTATCGGGCCCCAATTCTTACTAATAGAATTAGAGAAGCCTGATTATTTTTCTACTCATTAATTTTTTTGACTTAAATATGTTCCATCAAATTTTAGAGTTTGTCTTTCTTAGTCTCCAAATTTAAATATTCTTAATTATTTTGTTCCTCAATTTTTTTTTTAAAAAATATTCTTCTTAGTCTCTTCTATTTGATTTTTAAAAGTTTAGATACATAATTTGTGATAAAATTTTACTAGCAAGAAGGGACTGAAAACAATATTTTACAATTTTAATTTGAAGAACTAAAAAAAGACAAATCTCATATTTGAAGGATTAAAAATATATTATTTTTAAACATTTAATTTATTTGTTTATAACAATTAATTGGATGACATATCTTGGAAAGAAAGGAGTCACCATCGATTTACAAAATTCTTATTCAGCCTATATCGAAGGACAAAATTGAAAAAAGGCCTTTATGTGTTTGTATGTCTTTCTATCTGAGAAACAGGGAGAGCATTAATGAAGTCGAAAGAGACCTGCTTTAAAGATCCGGCGATGCCCCAACAACATAAACGCGTTTACAGCTTGCTTTCGTGCTATTGCTAAGTTGTAAGGATGGCAACATTTTTTTTCTGTAGAAAAATAGTAATGCAAATCATTTATAGTGGATAATATGAATTCAAACATGTACTAGCTAGTATTTACGATTATTTATCTAAAATAAATTTAACAAGATTTTTTAATACAGGAAACAAAGTAAAATTCTCGGGTTTTTTATTCCCCAATTATAATACTAAATTCAAAAAAAGATGTTATAAAGTACCAAAACCAGAGTTTGGTAATACAAATACCAGGACCGTGTTTAGCAGTGATTAGGCCTAAGTCAAATTCGCATTCAAGTTTTAATTTATTATCATTATTTCATTTTTTTATTCTATATTCATCAAAATTAAATATTTAAATATTTTTAATATATAAACGACAAATTCAATCAACCTATTTTTTGACATGGGTAATTTTACATAAGATTTAAATAATTTTAGTTTTAATTTTTTTTCGACAATAATTATAATTACAAGTGCTAATAATAATATTTTAGAAACAATGCATGTTTTAGAAAAAAAATAATCTTTTGATATAACGTAATACTTTAATTAGAGAATAATTTTTTTAGTATGTACTTTTGCAATATCTTTATTTTTAAAAAATAAGTCAAGAGTAATATACTATTTTTTCAATTTTTAGAATTCAAATAAAAATTGATCATGGTTTAATATTTGAAACTGTATTCAAATTGATTTCTAATTAAAGATCTAGATTTAAATACAAAATGGTTGATGCAAATAGAATTTTAGTTAAATGTATATGATCTTGACATCAATATTTGGACCAATTTTCTCATATATATAAAATAATTTTCTTAAGTTTCTTAAATAAATAATGAAATTACACTTAAATTATTTATAATAATACTTACATCTATATTTAATATCTGTGGTCTTTTTTGAAGCAATAATATTTGTGGTCTTATTAATAAAAATAAAAATATATCATATATCATATTATAATAGAATTTATCATTTAATAATTTAAATTAATAAAAAAAATATTTTATTAAAAAATTTATAAAATTATTGAGGCCGTAAAAAAATTGGAGGTCTGAGACCATTACCTCAATAGCCTGATAGTGGCTTACACGCTCCTGACAAATACCTAATAATAGTTGCAATTGAGAAGTAAACTGTGACTTTAAATAATTTTTTCTGGCTTTAAGAAATCAGCCGTTGAAGTTGAAATCTAAACAAATTACGTACCTATCAACTTTTAAATATTTAACAATTTATTATTTTTAATTAATCCATTTTAATTTTAACATTGTTAAGGCCACGCACGTCAATATGTTTTTTTTTTTTTGAACGAACTACTTGGCATATTGAGAAGCAAAAAGTTGTATTAATCCATGTCTAAAATGTTTGGTACAAAATTAGCTTAAAAGTTATTTGAAAGTTAACTGTAATAGAAAATTAACTTAAAATTGTTAAGCTAACTTATTAAATCATGAATGTTGAGTAAAATTATTTATTTGTAGTTAAAAAATATAAAATGATAGAAATTTTAATTTAATTTTACTAATAAATATATATTTTGGATTATTTATTAGTTTTTAATTATTTTTAAACACTTGTACTTTTTTATAAAATATACGAAAAATAATAATAAAATAAAGCATATAAATTTATTATATATTATTGTCAATATCATATATAATAATGAAAACATAAAAAAGGAGAAAATCCTATGATATGTAAAATAAATGTAAAAATAATAAAATCTTATTAGTAGAATAAGAGAAAAAATAAAATAAAATAAAACCTTACCTTGCAATAAAAAAATTAAAAGTATAATAAATATGTAACCACAAAAAAAAGAATAAATATAAAAAGGGAGGAGTTATATTCTAAAAAGTAGCATTTTAATTTTTTATTTCAAGTATCAAAAATCGATAAAAATTACTAAAAAGATTTATATATTAAACATTTAAATAATTTTTTAACGAGTAAAAAAAGTTTTAAAATAACTGAAATATCTAACGAAATAGAAAATATATATGAAAAACAATCCTTATTCTTTATTTTATAAGTTAAATTTTGTGCTTGAGTTACATTTAAATCCAAATTTTAATAAGATATTAAAGTTTATTCTATTAACTATTGTGGAATTGTTAGGTCACTCATTACTCATTATCAAGTTGTTATCAAATCCTTCACAAATATTTAATTTTGTAGAATTTATATTTGTTCAATCTGCCCACATTAGACTTACAAGTGTTTTTAAAATCTCAAATTGAATAGTGATATAATTAAAATAATATATATAAATGGAGAATAATTCTCACTCCATACACTAACTTTTAGAATTGAGTTATTGAGTTTAAACATAAATTCTAAGAATTATACTTTTAAAATGTATAATTAAATGGATAATTTTCAGCAGGTAACTTGTAAAAATTGAAATTATAGGGAGTGATTTGCCAAAATTGAAACGGATAGTTTTTTATATTGTAAAAAAAATTATGAGTTTAATAGTTATGAAGTAACACCGTAAAGTAATTTTATGTTGTCATATAATTACTGGTTAATTTATTTTAAAATAATTATTTTAAAAGTTAATAAATGTGTCATATATGATAAATTGTGATTAGATGATCAAATAAAAAAATTTACACTTTGTCAAATATAACTTTTTTTTCTAAAAAAATATTACATATATAGGTATTATATGTCTTTTATGAAATAAAAAAAATATTTTTTATTTGGAATATATTATATGTCGAAAGCTATGGAACGAAGATAATGTTATTATTTGACAAGGCCAGTGGAATTCAGGTATTTTTCATCGTTTGGGTCTTGTGGTTTAAACAAGTGAATTAGATAGACACCTATTTTTCGTTTATAATTTGAGGATTTTACTAACATATTTATGACCATGCTCTTGTCGATATTTTTGTTTTAATTGCTGCATTTTTTCTAAATTTTATTTAAACGAAAATATTCAAGCTGTTTAGTAAAATTTAAATGAAAGCTCAATACAAAAAAGTATGAGATAATTATTATAAAATCCCTTTATAGTCTATAGCCTATTTTCTCAAAATTTAATTTGAATACAATGATAGTTTTTTTTATGAGTAATACAATGATAGTTTAAAATAACCTTTTACTATCATGTAATAATAAATTGATATGTTTCTTGATATCTAAAATAATTTTTCATTAGTTGATCATTTAATGTTTTGCAAACTGACCTACATATAAAACTTAATTAAACTATATATGTTACTAAGCGTACATTTCTCTTTACAAATATTGAAGTTGTAAACCTGGATCAAGAAATTGGCAATATAGGCATAGGTGCTCTTCTACGTTGAATGTTCAAATGACGTCAAAATTAAATTCGAGTAAAGGTAAAACATAAAAAAAAATTATCATCAAATGAGGAAAAAGGAATTGATCTGAATTTTTTCATAAACATTTTTGTTTGAATATCTTTCATAATCAACAGCAAATTACTGAAACAAAAAATGATTTTTTATACGGCAAAGTTTTATATAATGTTGTGAAAACTTTATAACAGTGTCGTAAATTTGTGTTTATCTCTCATTTTATAAATATTAAATCAATTTGTCAAAACAATTAAATATGAAATTAATAAGACTTTATAAAAAATATTTTTTATTACCATGACATTGATGATGTGAAGTATTCATCAATTTTATTGACAACTAATCTCAATCAAATAGTCTGGGTGACCATCTTTAGTGGTGTCTCCCTTCTCAGTTACTTTTTTTTATCCATAATACTTAAATTTAAGATCTTAAAGGATAAAGTGTAATAGCACCTGAACCAAATTTTATATCAAAAAATTATATGAACATAAAATAAATTTTTATTATAAATATCAAAGAAAAATTAGCATTGTTGCCTTTTTTCAGTATTTTCTATTTTTAGTAAATAAAAAATGATTCAATTATGTAAATAATTATCTTGATTGAGAAGTTGGTTTTTAGACGATCAGTTAACCTCAATTTGATCCCTACATGATTTTCTCTCTCTTCCTAAAAAAATGTAGTTGAGTTTGAGGTGCTTTTAGTTCCGAGTTTCAAATTTTTTTTAAATTAACAATTAGGTTTTAGTTTTAATTTTAATTTAAAAAACAATTAAACCAGATTTTAAAATATAATTAGTTTCAAATAAATTCATTTTAAAAGTTTCATATCATATTAAAATTAATTTAAGAGTGTTGTTGTGTGATGGTGATGTTAGCAAGAGTGATGACAAAAGAGATATCATTCATTGTCAAGATGGTAGTGGCAATGACAGTAGTGGTGGTGGTGGTGACGATGCAGATGGTAGTGGTGACAGCCAATGGAGGCAATGTTGGTGACAGAGGTGGTGATGTTGGTGTTATTAGTAGCGGTGGTGGTAACAATATCAATGGTGTTAGTGGTGACAACGGTGGCAGTAGTGGTGATGGTGGTTGCAATGATATTGGTGGTAGTTGTGGTGGAGGTGACAAAGGTAAGATTGATGATAGTGGTAGTGACAGTGACGATTATGAAGATATTAATGGTGGTGGTGATGATGATGTTGGTGGCAATGATGCTAGTTGTGATTATGGTGTTGGTGGTGGAACCAAGTGGTGACAATGGTGGTGGTTGCAATGACATTGGCGGTGATTGTGATTGCGGAGATGGAGGTGGTGATATTGATGGTGGCGGTGACACTAATGATGGTGGTGGAAATAATGATGGTGGTGATGGTGGTGGTGATGGTAATGACAATGGTGGTAATGATAGCGGTGTTAGTGGTTATGGTGGTAACAATGATGGTGAGAACAAAGTGTTATGGTCAAATGTGAGAATTGTGTGTTTTTTTAAACTAAAAATTAAATTTATAAAATTTTTTCTTAGTTTTAAAAATGAGTGTAAAAGTGTTTTAAAAATTATTTAAAACCCATTTTTATAAAAACACATTTTGTATTGAAAATTGCATTGGAAACCTTAAAATCAAAAACTCGCACCCACCCCAAATGAGCCCTTAGAAAATAAACTGGTTGTTTACTAAGAAAAGGTATTATTCAAGTAAATTATTAGAAAATAAATTTTGAATTCAATTAAATTAAAATTGATAGATATTAATTTAGAATTTTGGATGATTTATTTACAATATAGGCGGCTAATATATAATCTATCTAGAAAAAAGATGGAAATATATTAGCAAACTCACTCAAAATAAAAATCAAGTGTGTGTACGTTATATATATATATATATATATATATATATATATATATATATATATATATATAGATAGATAGATAGATAGATAGATAGATAGATAGATAGATAGAGAGAGAGAGAGATTCAACTTTGTTTGACTTTTTTTCGAGACACATGAAATTGTATAACATCTTTAGTGAAATAATTCATTTTGAATTCTTAGACCACTTTTATGGGTCTCATGATGTCCCAAGATGCAAGAATTTTTCTCATTTTTTGCTCTAGTGGTAGATCCTAATTTGAGTTCTTGGATTACTTTTTGTGGGTCTCACAATGGATCCCACTTAAATATATTTTATGATTTAGTTTAAAATTAAAAGTAATTAATTATAAACATTTTAATTATGAAATAATTAATATTAAAAATTGATAGTTAAAATTTTTATTTATAACTTAAAGTTAAACCAATGAAAAATACATAACATTCATAAGCAACAAAATATTAAACATTGACATTTAGCAAGAAAAATTAAATTCTATAATTGTTGGGACTGAAACATGCCTAAATATGTTCTATCAAGTTTGTTAAAGTTGTTGATAAATTACTCTTGTATGCATATAACATCTTGTTTGTAGGTATATAACAAAGTCAAGAGGAGCATCACAAGATATGTCAATGTTTGAAATTTCTTGATCTATATGATCATAATCAATATCAACATTACTAGTGTATCTATCTGGTTTGTCTTCAACAATCATGTTATGCAATATAATGCATGTAAATATAATATTCTTCATCGTATCAATGTGCCAATTATGTGATCAATCACATATAATTGCAAATTGAGATTTTAGCACACCAAATGCTCTCTCCATATCCTTTCTTGTCTATTCTTGACATTTTGCAAATAACTTTCTTTTCTCTCCATGTGACATAGGGATGGTCTTCACAAAAGTGGTCCAATGAGGATAAATGTCATCTACAAGATAGTATTATTGGATAAGTAGCCTCAATAACTTGGGGGGGGGGGGGGGGGGGAATTAAGTCTTAAAAATTTTCCTACTAACAAATTTTAACCCTCTTTTAAACGATTTATGATAGACTCGGAATGCTGGAGAAGAAACAGTAATTAAGTTAATCAATGATCTTTAAACGTGCAAAACAAAATCAGTTGCAATAAAATAAATGAGACAAGGAAAGAGAGAAATGCAAACTCAAGCAACCCACTTCCTGTGCTTACATTCAGTCCTCAAGCAACCCACTTGAGATTTTCCACTATCTCTGTAAATCTTTTATAGTCTTTGAACACACCTTAGGATCCCTCACCCTTGTGTTCAAGATTCTCACAAGCCAAGAGACAAAAAATCTCTTGATTACAACTGAGTTTATGAGATGAACAGAAAAATTTCTCTCTTTTAGAGTAGATAATACAAACTGAAGTTCCTAGAAGTATTCTCAATAGATTTGCAAGTATTTGGCCAATAGTTGTTTAGAGAGCTTTTGACAATTAAGTTCTCTTAGAACATCTATCTCTTGTACTTTTCGAAGTCAAACACACACATATATATAGGCCCATTGTGCCTTTTCAAAATAGTTTAAAGAGATGTGTCTTTTTAAAAAAAAATTCTGAAATTTTCTCACTGGTAATCGATTGCAGGTTTTTGGTAATCGATTACACAGTTATATTTTGAAGGATCATGACTTTTCAAAGTATTTTCTGAAGTGTCGTTACTGGTAATCGATTACAGACATTTGGTAATCGATTACAAGATTTAAAATTCAAATTTCAAAACCTTTTTTGAAAATCCCATTTGCAATATGTCTCTGGTAATTAATTACAATACCTGGTAATTGATTACCAGCGCCTTGAGCTTGAATTAATCTTGAAGCAATTTTTATTTGCTTAACCTTGAATGTTTCTTGAAGCAATCTTGTTTTCTTATGCTTTAGCATAATCAAAAACTTGTATACATACATTCACAAATATCACATATTATATTGGGTTCCATTAATTGTAAACTGCATTGGAGGAGATCGACCTTACAAAATGTCATTAAACATAGGCAATTGGTTTAACAAATTAATGTTATTGTTTGAACCTTGAACTCCATAATATGCATGTCAAATCCACAAATCCTATGATGCGACAACTTCAAGTATTATTGTGGATTTGCAATGATCACCTCTACAATATTGGCCTTGTCATGCAGGTGGACAATTTTTCCATTTCCAATGCATGCAATCAATAGAACCCAACATACCTGGAAATACATGTGCCTCTCCAATTTGTAGTAGACGATTGATGTCATTATTGTTTGGCCTTCTCAAGTACTCATCCCCAAATATCTCATTGACACCCTTAAAAAAAGCTTCTAAGAACTGGATTGCAGTGCATTCATCAATTCTAATGTATTTATCAACACTATCAGCAGGTGATCTCTATGCCAATATACAAATTTTTGTAGTGCACTTATGCAATGGTGAAAGGCCCCCTCTACCAATTGCATTAGATCTCATTCGGAAATATGAATCATGATTATTGAGAACATCTACAATTTGAAGGAACATCTGTTTTTGCATTTGGAACCTTCATCGAAAAATACATCTTCGTTGTAACACTGTGATCAAATCACACCAGAATGAAAAGGGATCTAGAGGTTGTGCAAGTATGAGATTGTACAAATGAGGATGACTTAAAGAAATTAATTGGTACTACCTTCAAAAGACAATCTGATCTTTAAAAAAAATTTAGTACACAATATTGGTTGACAAAAATCACAACTACATTAGTCTAATTTTAAAGTAGCAAATGTTCTAATTATTTTGTTAAGTCAAAAGAAATTTATGTCTTAAAGATGAATCATGACTCCTAATTATTTTAACTAGATGCATAAATACAAATGATAAAAGTTGTGTTTAGTTTGCTATCAGATCATGATTTGTATCTTTATGTGTGTATTTTCATATAATGCACGCATAAGACGATCTGGTATAGTATTTAAGTAGTGCATTTATGAACTTCATTTAATACTTTATGTCTGATATTCTTTCATGTAGAAAATATTCTCCTAGGATCTGTCAAAGTCTTTTGAAGAATAAATAAAGTTCACAGTCAGGAAGATGTTGATCCTTATCAAAAGGCGTGCTTTATTGTTGCAAACCTGCTATAATGAAAGAAGTGACTTCCTTGCTGGAGTACAACACATGCTAGACATGTTCAATACTTCAGACGAAAAGCAGAGTGAAGAATTCAACTGTTGCAAGTCAACAAATAATTGGAGATGAAGACTATATATAGAAGAAGTTTTGAAGAAACAAGACACATATCATCTGCACAAACATATTCTTTCATTCTTTCTTTTAAAGCTTTCTGTAAATTCTTGTAAAGATACTAAACTTTCAAAACACCTTGTATAGCTTGAGAGAAAAGACTAAAAGTGTTGAGTGATATATTCGTTTGTAAGGTGATCACAAATTTAGTCAGTGTGCAAATTTCTAACAAATCTTGTTGATTTGTTTAGAGTTAGCAGTAACTTAGTAGGACAAAGAATATCAGGTTTAAGTCAAGCTTAGAGTAGAGCTTGTAAGTGTAAGAGTCAGAAGTGACAATGAAAAATACTTGTAACTTTGTGATGTTAGTGAAAATTTGGTGGTCTATCAAGAACTAAACGTAGTCTCAAGTTTGAGATGAACTAGTATAATTCTTTGTGTGCTTCTATTTATTGCTTAAACTGACAAAGGATTCAAATTTATTTTTAGGTCTTATATCTTGTTTTGCTTTACAAAGAAAACTATTTTTTCTCATTGTTTGATAAAGTCTAATCTCTAAGTGTTTTTAGGTTTATTTACATCAGATGATAAACATGTTTTTAGTCTTAGAAAATATTTTAAATTTCTATAAACACAATTCAACCCCCTTCTTGTACTATTTGCTTCTACATTTTTGTAGCAAACGTTCAAATTGCAGGCATTGCACTGGTTATTGCAAACAGTCATATACTGATTGGTGATGTGCAATAGTAGGATTTTGTTACTTGTGCAAAAAGATTTAAAACAACACTCATCTTTCCTTTTTCTCCCAAATCCCAAACCCTAAAATCATAGAACCTCCCCTCTCTTTCTCTCCAACCCTTGACGTCCTTTTCTCTTTCTCTCTTCATGGCCTCTTCTCTTTCTCTCTTCATGGCTTGTAGTTAGACATGACAAGAAAACCCGTACCCGTGGGTACCCGCCCGAATCCGTCCCGACTTTGACGGGTAATACCCGAGTTGATCGGGTATGGGTTCGGGTTCGGGTTTTCCCCGATAACCAAAAGTCAGGTACGGGTACGGGTACGGGTATGGGATTACTAGACCCGTCCCGACCCCGAACCCGAACCCGCCCCGCCACTTAAAATCTTTAGAATTTTTGCATAATTTAATCAAAAGGCATATAATTTTTATTACTAGTTAATTTTATTTTAAAATTTTTACATAATTTAATATTATTTTCTTAACTATTTATGTAGACACACGCGCTATAATAAATTTATTGATATATAAGTAGTTAAAAATAAATGTTTAACAATCAATTTATTTTTTTCTAAAATCAAATTTTTAATATTTTTTTACAAAAAAAAAAAAATTCTAAATGGTGTGTGGAACGGGGTTGAGGATACCTGACACCCGATACCCGACGGGTACCCAACGGGTACGGGGATGAGACAATAAACTCAAACCCGTCGGGTATCGGGTACGAGTATGGGGATATGTTGAGGAGTCGGGATAAGGGATTGGAGAGACAATATCCGTATCCGACCCGCCCCATTACCATGTCTACTTGTAGTTAATTATGTAATTTATTTTATTTCTTATTGATTATTTTGAATATGGATTTGTTCTTTGATCTGTTTTTTTTATCTTGTGGTTGCTTTTGTTGATCTATTATGACTGTTATGTTCTTTCTTATTTCCCTCTTCCATTTTTTCTTATGATTCACTTTGAAATTAGTTAGAGAGAGACACTAAAAAATAATATTTTTTAAAAAAAGAGAAGTTCTCTAGAGTTTTTTTTCCCCGAAAAACCAACCTTTAGTATGAAAATTTGTTGAGCATGTCTAATGGTAAATATGATGAAGAGAGATTTTTAAACTCAAGAATCTTATTAAAGATACTCTTAGGTCCAAAATGTAAGAGGATGATAATTGCATTTAAGGCTGGGGGATGAAAGGACGGATATAAATGTCGTTGGTCAATTAATTTTTGGATCCACCACGTGAGGCTGGTTCTGCATTATGCTTATGCGCTACAGCGCTAGTAGACACACAAATTAATGGGTCAATTTGGCACCTGTCATGTATGTGCTTTTGTCATTTGAATGAAAAAATTTAGGAATTTTGTGGCGTTTCGGCCCTTTCATTAGTTCATGCACATTTATAGAAACTCTATATCCGGTAATTTATATTCCAAAGTTAATGTGAAATCACGGTATTATTATGAGAGTGGTCGAATGTGAGTTCGATGGAAACTCAAATAATGTTGTAAGCAATTTAAGAGCTTTTGATTTGAGTGTAGTTGGTCTTTAACAAATGGAATAAAATTAATTCCATTCTTCAGGAAGCTTTCCAATCCCAATTCACGATAACACAGAGTAGTCTTTTTTTTTATGGGGTTAAATTAATATTTAAGTTCTCTAATTTATTTTTAATGTTAAATTAAATATTTTAATTATTAAATAGTTCAATTGGATCATCCAATTATTTAAAATGTTTTAATTAGATTTTTTCTATCAATTAAGTATAAACATCGTTAACAAATCATCTATTAAAAAAATGACACATCACTTGTTTAAAACACTTGATTAATCAAAATGATTCAATTGAATAATTTTAAATAATTAGAGGATCCAATTGAATCATTTAATAGTTAGAAAACATAATTTACTATTGAAACTAAATTAGAATACATAAACAATAATTTAGTCTTTTTATTTTTATTTCTTTTAATCTTTTTATTTTTGTTTAATTTTTTTTTATTTATTTTAAAACACAGGTTGAATTAACAATAACTATAATATAGATATATAAAATAATATATATTATATTTTAATATACCATAAATATGATTTAATATATAAATATTAAAGTTATAACATTTTTAATATATTATTTATAATATTTATGATATATTAAAATATATAATAATATACATAGTATTGATTTAATTAATACTAAAAATATTATTTTAGTAAACTTTATATTTTTTTATTGTGTTGTTGATTATACATCAAAATGATATATAAGATAAAAAAAATTTGATGTTACTCATATCTATATTTTATGTTGTTCTCTTTCATTTGTACCTTGATGCATATCAAATGCACCTGAATTCTGTCTTTAATTATGGCACAACATTGCATGCGAGGGTCAAAAGCTAAGAGAACTTATCTAACTAGAGAGGATTTCGTATAACCTTGCGTCACACCCTTTTCAACATTCAGACTTTTTTGTTGCCCTTTGGGGATGTGTATGTGTCATGTCTTTATTTTTTACAAAATTAACTACTATTTGTGGCTTCTTTATTACCTGAGCTAAAACCAAACAGGCAACGGATGACTTTGACTTTAACCAAACACGGTAGCTACCATTGTTATATGTTGTTCATAAAGTACAAGTAAACTGGCTTGGGAAGATATGAATTAGACTAATTACTACTAGAAAATATATTTTTTACATTGGTTATTTAGAACTTTTAACATAAGTTATTAACCGATGTGGAAAGTACCAACGTTGAAAAGTATTAACATTAATATCAGTTTTTGAAAATCGATGTTAAAGTAAAAATGATAACATCGGTTATTTAAATAACCGATGTGGAAAGTACCAACGTTGAAAAATATTAACATTAATATCAGTTTTTGAAAATCGATGTTAAAGTAAAAACGATAACATCGGTTATTTAAATAACCGATGTTATATAATAAGAATTATACAAAAAAAGGTAGCAGCGTTGGAAGTTGACATCAGTTTTTGTAGAAAATCGATGTTAACGTTAATAGTTAACATCGATTTTTATTGAAAACTGATGTTAACATTGATTTTTGGAAAAACCGATATTGTTTGTGTAGGTTAACATCGGTTTTTAAAAAAATCGATGTTTTTATTAGGATTTTTTTTAAATACACTGTCTATTTTTTCAATAAACTCAAAAATTAACCTGCAAATTTTAAAACAGTTAGCATATATCATTTGCATTCTATTTTGAAACAATTTTTAGCAGAAAGCTAGCTAGTAAACTATCAATTGTAAAAAATCAATTGATAACTATATATCAATAAAGAACTTATTAATAACTATGAATAAAGAATATTCAATTAATGCTAAAAGGTTACATTAATTGTAAAAAATGTAAAACAAGATAGTAAACTAATGAATTAAACTAAAATTACAAAGTTTCCTAACATCCTAACTAAAATTACAAGCTAGTAATTGCTTGATGGTCACACCGGCTCCAACAACACGCACATGACTAGGGTGTTTTGGTCGCCCAATGGCAGTAGTCAGGACATCCTAACTTCCATGGGGGACAAACGAATCCTGTGACGTCTGCTCCTCCAATGAATCATGTACAGAACACATTTTCATGCCAAAGATTGTGACAAAATAAACATAACTAATTACAATTATTAATTAAAAGTGACTTACAATTTTCTCAGCAATTTCCTTTGCTGCCTCAGACATCATCTGACAAGTTTTTTTTGGTGTGGGTCATCTTCCACTTCACGTGTCGTTTGATGGGAGATGGAGGATCAATCACGGTCTTAGTGCTTCCGGATTGAGTAGCTTCCTCCTATTTTTTCTTTCTCTTCTCATCCAACAGCTTATTTTCTAAATATTCATAACCCCCACGAGACAACACATGGGGGACAGTGTTTTACTTATGGATGGCTTGTGCCTTTTTCCGCACATCCTGCAAAAATTAAACATTAATGAAACTCATGATTACAATGTATTATAAGAAGTGAATTTAAACTTGAAAACAATGAAAATCACAATGTACATACCTCCACAAGGGGTCTCTGCGGCTTTGACAAAATTGGGCCCATTTCTCCTTGCTAATGTCGTATTTTTCACATACATTGTCATCAACACTGTCCTTGTCGGCTGCAAGTGCCCATTTTGACGTCAAGTTAGAAATAAATTGTCTCCACCGCTCCCCAACAGTCTGAAGTATTTTCTTCTTTGTCCTAACGTTAGATGCTTTAGGGATATCAAATTCAGCCTAACAAACAATTGTTGGATCAAGTGGTCTCAGAATAATTAAGAAGGGGGGGTTGAATTAATTATTAATGAACCTTTACTAATTAAAAATCTATCCTTCTTAATGTTACTAGATTCAATTAGGCTTCTACTATAATGTCAAGAAAGTAAAGAACATAAATAGAAACTTAACCAAAAGTAAAAGCGATAATTAAAAGTGCACAGCGGAAATTAAAGAGTGTAGGGAAGAAGAAGACAAACACAAGATTTTTATATTGGTTCGGCAACAACCCGTGCCTACATCCAGTCCCCAAGCAACCTGCAGTCCTTGAGATTTCTTTCAACCTTGTAAAAACCTTTACAAGCAAAGATCCACAAGGGATGTACCCTCCCTTGTTCTCTTTGAACAACCAAGTGGATGTACCCTCCACTTGAACTGATCCACAAGAGATGCACCCTCTTTTGTTCTCAGTTACAAACTTGTACCACAAAAGATGTACCCTCTACTTGTACCACAAAAGATGTACCCTCCAATGTGTTAAGACAAAGTTCTCAGGCGGTTGGTCCTTTGAAACTTTGTGAAGGGGAAACAAAAGATATCTTAGGCGGTTAGTCCTTTGAAATATTTTGTTTAAGGGAAAAGGAAGAATCAAAAGAATTCTTAGACTGTGTCTTTTTGAATTCTTTGAAAAGGGAGAAGGGAGACAAAAGAATTCAGGCGATTAGTCCTTGATGAATTCTTTTTGGCAAAGGGAGAAGAGAATGAAAAAGATGAATATCACAAGTTTTTAAACAAAGAACTTTTCTTGGAAGAGAAAGTTTTGAACAAAAGCTTTTAGAAGGATGAAGGGAAATGAAACTAGAAAGTTCTGTTGAAAGAAATGAAAGAAGATGTTGAAAGATAGATTGAAAGATAAAATGATTGAAAGAAATGATGGATCATTTTCAAATTCATGCCATGTCACATATTTATAATCTTTTGATGACTCAAGTCAAAGTTTGTGACTCTTGGCAATTTCTTTTAAAACTAGTCACTTAGAAAAGTTGTGACTTTTCAAAGAATCTTCAGAAACAAGTCACTTGAAGAATTGTGACTTTTGAAAATGAATTTTTTGAAAATAGTCACTGGTAATCGATTACCATTAAGGTGTAATCGATTACACATCAACAGATGTGACTCTTCATTTTGAATTTTGAAAATCTTAACGTTTTAAAACACTGGTAATCGATTACATGTTTATGGTAATCGATTACAGCTTTGTAAATCAGTTTGAAAAACAATGCTAGCTACTGGTAATCAATTACTACCTTCTGGTAATCGATTACCAGAAAGTAAAAATCTTTGGTAAAAGATTTTGTGAAAACTTCTTGTGTTACTCAATGTTTGGAAAAAAAAAATTAATACTTATCTTGACTGAGTCTTCTTCTTGATTCTTGAATCTTGATCTTGATTATTCTTGAATCTTGATTCTTGAAACTTGATTCTTGAGTCTTGAATCTTAAAACTTGATTCTTGAATCTTTGCTTGAAACTTTGCCTAACTATTGATTCTTTGGCATCATCAAAATAACCTTGGAAGGCATTGCTTCCACAACAATAAATTAGGTTTTATTGTTAATAAATGAATTTTTTTGGCTAATAAGCAATATGCAAGATGAAAACTAGAATACCTGAATATCCTCCCATGTCAAATCCTTTTGAGCAACAGGGACTTGCTTCCAATTCTCGTATGTCACGTCGACCTTATCACGAGTGACAATCCCCAAATATGTTCTTAATTTCTTCTTGGGGGGACTGTCAGCCTTTTCGGTCGTAGGATCAACATGGACCACTAGTCTGTCAGCCCCAACTGGTCTAGTCGCCAATTATCATAGCCATGTGGCTTTTCTTGTCCGCTTCAAAGTAGACGATGACTGTGATGCTGCTTTTGTAGGAGGAGGAGGAGCATGAGGAGGAGGAGGAGAACTGGGTGGACTAGCCATCTGCTTGCAAAGAAGAAATCATTACTTAATTAACATGATCAAAAAACTGTAATCGGTTATGTAAATGAATGGAGTCAAATCATTGCACGCATAATAAGAAAATTACATTAGATGATGTTAATTAATTCTCCTTCATCATGACCATTACGATTAGCATGAACGTCGTCAGCTTCTTCTTCTCTGACGACGTTAGGTGACACTTGTGTGGAAAAAAGACTAACATAAGTATCAATGTATGAATCATCATCTTCTACATTAACACCAATTGTTTTCCGGTGTAGAACCACTGACCACCTTTCATCACAAGGGTCTTGAACATAAAATACCTGTTTTGCTTGTTCTGCCATGATAAAAGTGTTATTCGGGTAAGCTAGTTTCTTTAGATCTACCAACGTAAATCCCACATCATCAGTTCGCACGCCGGTGTTGCTGTCAACCCATTTACATATGAAAACACAAACAATAAATTTGACATAGTTAAGCTCCCAAATTTCTTCAATGAACCCAAATTAAGGGATGGAAGCTATACAGGGATTGTCATCATGTACATTGACAAAGTGTTGAGATTCAGCCCTTAGGGTGACCCCACTGCTTTGCATTGTACTTTTCTCGTCTTGTGCTTTTGTATAAAAGGAATACTTGTTTATGTCGTATCCTTGCCAAGTTATAACATTTCTTTTAGGCTCATCTGCTAGCTTTCTTAATGTTTCAAAAGCATTTTCATCAGAAAAGACTGTATCTTTAAACCAATCAAGGAAAGTCTTGCTATGCTTTTTCAAGACCCAGTTTTTCGACATTTTTGGATTACTTTCTTTGACTAAACATTCATGCTAAAGTATGTATGGAAAAACTTCATTGTTGTTATTCAACACATACAAGTGAGCTTGTAACAAATGTTCTACACTTGGAGTGATAACATGTAGTCCTTTTGAACCCTTATCGCCCACCCTGTCGTCATGCCGACACTCGGGAAGCCCAACCGGTTTAGCCTTTTCAATGTACTCTGAACAAAATTCAATGGCTTATTCTACAATGTACCTTTCAAAAATAGATGCTTTTGGACGATGTATATTTTTCGTATACCCTTTTAAGATCTTCATGTATCACTCAACTAGGTACATCCACTGCAAAAAAATATGACTACAACATTTGATTTCTCTGACCAGATGAGCAATTAAGTGAACCATGATGTCAAAGAAAGCAGGAGAAAAATACATCTCCAACTAACACAATATAATAGCAGCCTCGTTAGCTTATCTAACTTCACAGGATCAACGACCTTGCTACATATGGCATTGAAGAAAAAGCACAGGCGAGTTATGGCTAACCTGAGTTTGTTAGGCAAAATGTCTCGTATGGCCACTGGTAACAATTGTTGCATCAAGACGTGACAATCGTGAGACTTTAACCCTACCAACTTTAGATCCTTCAATTGCACAAGGCTCTTAATATTTGAAGAGTATCCTTGTGGGACTTTGACCTGGCACAAACACTGACAGAAACTGATCTTCTCATTTCTAGAAAAAGTATGACAAGCTGAAGGCAAGTATATATTTTTACCATCAGACCTTGGATGCAACTGCGATCGTATACCTATCTTAGCTAAATCTTGACGAGTATTCAAACCATTTTTCGTCTTGCCTTGAATGTTAAGGAGCGTCCCAATGACACTATCACATACATTTTTCTCCACATGCATAACATTAATACAATGTCTAATATCCAGATCAGACCAATAAGGAAGATAAAAGAAAATTGACATTTTCTTCCATATGCAAGTCTTACTTTTTTCCTTCTTTTGGGTCTTTCCAAATGTAGTATTCAGGTGTTCAACTCGTTGGAAGACTTGCTCACCAGTCAATGGTATCAGTGCAATTTTGTGCTCTTGACTTCCATTAAATGCCTTTTTCAATCTCCTATAAGGGTGATGAGGTTTTAGAAAACGCCGATGCCTAGTGTAGACTGTTTTTCTACCATGTTTCAGTTGTATGTAGCTTGTGTCTTCTTCACAGATGGGGCATGCATGATGACCCTTAACACTATAACCGCTCAAATTCCTATATGCTGAAAAGTCATTAATTGTACAAAAAAGCATTGCAAGCATTAGAAAAGTCTCATTTTGAAACCCATCAAACACTAAAACGCCCTCGTCCCACAACTTTGTCAGGTCTTCAATCAACGGACTTAGATAAATATCAATGTAATTTCCTGGTTGTCTTAGGCCCGATATCATCATAGACAACATCATGTATTTTCGCTTCATGCACAACCAAGGAGGCAAATTGTAAATTACTAGTAGAACTGGGCATGAACTGTGTCGAGTGCCTAAATTGTTGTATGGATTCATTCCATCACTGGCTAGTCCAAGCCTAAGATTTCTTGCCTCTTTGCCGAAATCCGGAAACAAACGATCTATCTTTTTCCATTGGGAGAAATCATCCGGATGACGGACCATTCCATCACAGTTTCTCCCATTTTCATGCCATGTAAGGTCTTTAGCGTCGTCTCCATTAGCAAAAAGACATTTAAACATTGGAATGATCGGCAGATACCATAACACCTTCACTGGGGGGCCCTTCTTTAAGTTTTCATCACTACTACACTCCTCATCATCCTTGACTTTGTACCGCGATACCCAATACCTAAGGCATTTGGACATTTCTTCAAATTCATGTCTGTACAGTATGCAATCATTCGGGCAAGCATGAATCTTCTGATACTCCATACCCGTTGGACACAATATCTTCTTCGCCTGATAGTAACTCTTAGGCAATGTGTTTTCCTCTAGAAGAAGATTGTGCACTACTTCAAGCAGTGAACTAAAGCTTTTGTCACTCCACCCATATCTAGCCTTCACATTAACCAGACTTATCACCGTCGACAACAACATCAATGAATTATTGCACCCCGGATACAAAGGCTTCTTTGAATGACTTTGCAATGTATCATACATAGGGGCATGTGCTTGCTGAAAAGACTCTTGTTCAAGGTCACAAATCATATCCTCCAAGTGATCTGCCAATTCTACATCAAACGGTTCAGAATAGGACTCACCCTGCATGTCTGTCAATTCATCATGCCATATCCATGTGGTGTAATTCTTCTTAATCCCATCACACAATAGATGCTCCCGTATATCGTCCAGTATTTGTCATCTTCCATTCAAACAATTGATGCAAGAACAATAATATTTTCTGTCCTCATCCGGTCGACTTCTTTCGGAGGCAAATTGCAAGAACAATTCGACGCCTTCCTCATATGCAGGGCTTATGCAACTTTCATTCATCCAACTTCGATCCATCCAAATAATAACTCCGTGATACTCACAAAGTTATTTGATGCATGAAAATCTCACTTTTTTTATTATAGGTGTGGCCCTATCCCATTCAGGAAGACCTTTTTTAATGGTAGCTTCATACGTCAAGGTTAATTCTATTTTGTTAAATTTGACAAAATTTCGGCAGTATTTTGCATTGGTCTCCATGTACACGACATGAAATCGGTGAAATTAATTTCTCGATAATCAAGTATGCACTCAGAGAACAACTACAAATGCATTGTACCAAAATTTCATCAAATTAAACAAAATAATGTTAACCTTAACACATGAATCTACCATAAAAATATCAGTCTCCCCAAACTGTCCAAACGGACAATTCAAGATTGAATACAATGATTAATGCAAACTATCCGCAAGAACCATTGCATTCAGTCTCAAATGAGAATCTAAGGTTCACTCATCATGAACACAATTTGTATAGCATATATCGGTTGTCATTAATGGCAGTGAACAAGTAATAAAAACATTAATTGGTAACAAACATTTGTACATGTTATGATGAGCAGCACAGTCCAAATAGCAAGGCAACTAACTCTTCCTAGAGCAGAGCATTTTTGAGGCTATCACATTGGGAATCCATACTTTGATTTTCATTCGGTAGCTTTATTTATCCTAACTAATAATTGATGAACACCCATCACCAACTATTAATCCTATCAATGGAACAAAGACTAATGAATTTCTACCCACTGCTTTTTACCATCATGCCACTCAAGGCCAAAATTGATTGAGGGGACTGTAAACACTTGTGAAAAATCAAACCATTCTAAAATGTTGACATTTATCTCTGCTTAAAATGATGTGAGTGCATATTTCAAATGAGCACAAAACAGCACAACGAACATAAACTACAACCACTACTAGTTAGGAATTACGATTAAAAACAACGTAACAATGTGTTTTACACATATACATGTATATATAAGCAGTAGTAACAATGTGCTTTACCTGGAGTTGCTATAATCAAACAGCTTCCAAAACAAGGCCACTAAGTAGTAGTAAATGATAACCTAAAAATAAAAGCATATACCAATTAGCCATGGGCCATACTGCCACAACAATGATATGTATCACAATTTTCAGAAAATAACCTTTGAGAACTAATGAGTAATGGCATTAGAAGAACTCAAAGCCAAACCTAGTTCAACTACGACAAAGTAATTCAGCTCATGCTTAACCAGACTATGTAACATTACTAATGCTCATATAACCAAACTGCATGGACTAACAACTATGTAATAACTTAGCCTACAAAATTGTGGAGTTCATATAAACTTTTCATTACTTATTAAAGTATCATAGTTAAATGAAAGACAAAACTCTAAAAAAGTGATCATGTTCTCATTATGTCTTTACTATCAAGTTCTCAACTCAAATTATGATATTTGGATAACAATAATTCAATATGTGCATTTTCTCTAGTTTTTCAGGGCTTTATTTGGATTTTCTCTAGCTTCAGGGAGCCATACGTGCTAGTTATCAATTATGATTCGGAGCATGAACAACACAATTCCCTTTTGGAGCATCACAGTGATCCTTCCTTTGATGAGCATACTAGTGGTCATCATCACAGTGACATTGCTTGTTCAAAAAGGACAAAGTTACTTGAAAGGCTAAAAAGATGGGTTGATGCAGGCAGTGAAAAACCTAGAGTTAGGCATTCTATTTCCAAAGGGGCAGACGAACATTGCACCTAAATGGCTAAGGAATGCACCAATTAATAACTGCCAAAGTTGACAAATACATGGCATGAGTGTCTAACAACTTTGTTCCCTTCCTAGTATTGCCTCTTTCAATGGATACATGACATCAGTGCATAGGAGGGAAAAACATAAAAGAAAACACGACCAAATTGGCTAAGGAATGCATACTACCTTTAATTAGAAACACTAAACTATGTGTTTTGTCCTTTTAATAAGAAAGAGTGAACTGTGGATTGGGTTTCAGATTCAATTTGAAAAAGCAACTCATTCCAATCCAAATTAAACTTATATGTGCATATATACTTTTTCAGACAAATTCTATCTCCATTTTCTCTCTACTCTATATCTTTCTAATCAGTTTTTTGCATAATCAAGTGAAAAAATATTATTCTTTCTACTTTCTA
Organism: Glycine max; assembly: GCF_000004515.6. Classification (NCBI taxonomy): domain Eukaryota; kingdom Viridiplantae; phylum Streptophyta; class Magnoliopsida; order Fabales; family Fabaceae; genus Glycine; species Glycine max. The sequence continues at coordinate 8,453,825 of NC_038245.2, forward strand.
TGGTATCCATGTACAATAATTGACTATATAGGGGTGCAAACATGTTTATATGCTGACAAAATAGCATAGTTTTGCCACTATAGGACATGCAGTTCAGGTTATCCATATTCTACAAGGTAAAGTCAATATGGAATGTAGAACCAAATGCCTCACATAACATAGAGTTTAGCCAACTACATATCGCAACTATAGAACAAACCCATGCTATACTACCATAGGTTTAGTGAAATGTTACAGAACAAATAAATACTTTTACTTGCAATGTTCCTTATGTGGATGAAAGAAATAGCAACTACAACTCCTAAACCTGTAGCAACAGAGCTTCATCAACAACAACACAAATAATAATCACTAAGAACAAAGGGGTAATTGCCAATAGGCTAACTTGTTGGATCAAGTGGCCTCGGAATAATTAAGAAGGGGGGATTGAATTAATTATTAATGAACCTTTACTCATTAAAAATCTAACCTTCTTAATGTTACTAGATTCAATTATGCTTTTACTACTAAGTTAAGAAAGTAAAGAACAGAAATAGAAACTTAACCAAAAGTAAAAGCGATAATTAAAGTGCACAGCGAAAATTAAAGAGTGTAGGGAAAAAGAAGACAATCACAAGAGTTTTATACTGGTTCGGCAACAACCCGTGCCTACATACAGTCCCCAAGCGACCTGCGATCCATGAGATTTCTTTTCAACCTTGTAAAAGCCTTTACAAGCAAAGATCCACAAGGGATGTACCCTCCCTTGTTCTCTTTGAACAACCAAGTGCATATACCCTCCACTTGAACTGATCCACAAGAGATGTACCCTCTCTTGTTCTCAGTTACAATAACCCAAGTAGATGTACCCTCCAATGTGTTAAGACAAAGTTCTCAGGCGGTTAGTCCTTTGAAACTTTGTGAAGGGGAAACAAAAGAATTCTCAGGCGTGTGTCTTATTGAATTCTTTGAAAAGGGAGAAGGGAAACACAAAAGAATTCAGGCGATTAGTCCTTTGTTCTTTTGGAAAAGGGAGAAGGGAGACACAAAAGAATTCAGGTGGTTAGTCCTTCGTTCTTTTGGAAAAGGGAGAAGAGAGACACAAAAAGAATTCAGGCGGTTAGTCCTTGGCGAATTCTTTTTGGCAAAGGGAGAAGAGAATGAAAAAGATGAATAGCACACTTTTGTTTTCTGTGTAAGAACAAGGTTTGGAAACCAGAAAACTTTGAAAGCTTTTGGCAAATGAAGAAGAAGAAGAAGAAGTTCAAAAAGATGTTCAAAGAGATTCAGAGGTCGTAAAAGAATATCTAAAAAAGTTATTTGAAATGCAAGTCAAGGTCTTGCTTTTATAGACTCTTCATGTCTGGTCAAGAAAACCATTGGAAGAGTTATGATCTTGAGAAAAACTGAAAACCATTGGAAGAGTTACATCTTTTGATTTTTATTCAAAACTTGTCACTGGTAATCGATTACCAAAACCATGTAATCGATTACACAAAGCTTTTTATGAAAGGATATTATTCTTCACAATTGATTTTGAATTTCAACGTTCTGATACACTGGTAATCGATTACCAATATCTTGTAATCGATTACACCATTTTGAAATCAAATGGAACGTTGCAAATTCAGTTGAAAACTTTTGAAATCAAATTTTATCAGTGGTAATCGATTACAGGAAACTGGTAATCAATTACCAGAGAGTAAAAACTTTGGTAACTTAGAAAATTTTGAGAAAAACTCTTTTGAAAAACAAAACTGTGCTATGTTTATTTTTTGAAAAAAACTTTTCAATACTTCCCTTGTGAAGTCTTCTTGATTTCTTCTCTTGAATCTTGAATTCATCTTCTCTTGAATCTTGAAATCAAACTTCTCTTGATTCTTGAATCTTCTTGATTTCTTCTCATGAAACTTGATCTTGAACTTGTTGACTCAATCTTGAAATCATTCTTTGGGCTTTTTATCATCATCTTTGTCATTATCAAAACTTCTTGAATCAACTTGATTCATCATCATGAAGCTTGCTTCTACATAACTCACCTCTAATATAGTGCAAATTGAAGGGCCTGAACCTAGTTTCAAGGTATCTGAACCTTCAAACAGTCAAAACAACAACTTTCCTAAATAGATCAAATGCAGGTTGCGACCAACTAAGGGAAGTTAAAATCTCAGTTTAAGGGAACTTATAACTAAGGGAAGTTAACATAATGGTGAAGATTGCGAGGGTGGGGCGAGCAAAACTTACCTTGTGATTGCGAGTACAAACACGATCAAAGACTGCTTTCGTGCCAATGGAATGCCTGCAAGAAAACCAATGAAGCTTGTTCAAACACAATGCTTGTGACCTGAGGGTGAGGTCAGCATGTTGAAACACCAAGCTTGTTCAAACACAAGGAAGCTTGTTCAAACACGAAGGTCGTTCAAGGAAACCAACAAAACTTACCAAAACACGAAGGTAGGGTGAGCATCACGACGCGCACGGCGGCCTAAGCATGGCTATGCGAGACTCATCGTCGGGGTTAGGGACAATGCCAGTGACGACGACAGCCTGAGGGTGCCTTTGCGAGAGTGAGCATCGAGGGTCAGGGAGAAGCAAGAGTGTGGGTTTGCGAGAGACTGATGAGCGCGAGAAGTTTTGGCTTTTGAGTTTGTAAACTTAAGTAAAACCACAACATCAGTTAACAAAACCGATGTTAACAGAATTATTAACATCGGTTTCCACAAAACCGATGTTACCTACGTAATGTTAACATCGGTTTTCACAAAACCAATGTTAACTACGTCATGTTAACATCGGTTTTTTTAAAACTGATGTTAACATCCGATGTTAATAAAATGGTCTTAATTACAAGTATGCCACCGTGTTTGTGTTAACATCGATTTTTTTTAAACCGATGTTAACATCGGTTTTTTTTTTAAATCGATGTTAATAATCTGGTCTTAATTACAAGTATGCCACAATGTTTGTGTTAACATCGGTTTTGCCAAAAACCGATGTTAACCTAGCGATGTTAAATGTATAATTTTTAGTATTGAATCTTAGTGTTAATTAGTTTAAGAATCGTGAGATGAGTATGTGGGTGTGAAATTCATCCAGTTATTGTCTTGACTAACACTAGTCATTCTCACTTAAGTGATTAACTCTAATATTACACACAATATACTTAATTTCAATTTTCTTGGCTTTAATAACAACCTTTATCTTGTTTTTTTGTTCCTTTATGACAAAGCTCCGTGCTCTAACAACATGAGTCATCACTTGTTTATTGAAAATGAGGGAACTTAAAGGTGTAAGACATAATGTCTCAATGAGTGCTCAAGTCACTCTAAGGTTGGATTGGACTCCTCTACCAGAACAACCCAATCATTTGTTTCTCATGGTTTACACTCATAAGGTCTTTATCAAACCTTACCACATCTAAGGTTGGATCTACATCCTTTGATCATAAACACTTTCTGCTAACTTATCCCTTGTAAATGCTTACTATACTAGTTCATCTTCACTAACATCGTGATATTTATTCTTTAAATAGTAAGTTACTTAATTTTACAACTCTCTCTCTCTCTCTCTCTTTCTTGTGGTAACTCCACTTTCCTTATTTGACTTTTACTCCTAAACACTTAGCTTACGTCAATTTATGCTCTAAGAGAATATTTGTTCTAGCTTATACTCACATAGTGTCATTCTAGATATATCTCTCATCATGCCCTTAAAGAGCTACATCTCATCCCACTACAAGTCTCTACAATAGTATCACCTATAGATAAATATTCATTATTAAAACTATGGATAGAATCATTCACACATAACATAAGTGCAACACAAGCCATACATGGCATCCACTTCATAAACCACACAAGTTAGACAATGCACATATGCAATACGATGTGGATTTCCCTTTTCTTATATGCATGTAATACCAAAAAATATTTGTGAAAGAAGCTCGAGAGGACACGTAGTAATGAATCCACATGATTTTATTTGTACACTCTCACCGAGACAAGACTGCCAGCTACACATTAGGGTTACCTAGTTTTGCAAGGATATTCCAACCCATGGGATCAACATGAGCCACGCAGAGATTCTAAACTGGATACCCCCAAGGATAGAGTCATTCTTCAACTCATTCATGCCCTCCCCGATTAAGCTCGATCATATCATCCATCTTAAAAACATATCCACATCTTATGATGCATGATCACATAGGATGCACATGGTTTCACTTATCACATCACATAAAGAGTCTTATCCCACATGGACTAGGTTCTCTAAACATTTCAAATCTTACTCATGTACCATGGCATCCACATGTCATACACATAAGAATCACACATTACATGTCACATTCATTTCAATATACATAAAATCATGTTCATAGTCAAAAGGAACAATGTTCCCATATATAATTCAATCACAATCATCCTTAAGCACACTCGACTAAGTAGTACACTATTCAATCCATCAAAATTATATATCATTTTCCTATTAACTAATTATCTATTAACACCTATAGTCCTTATATCATTTCTTAAGTTCTTGGGATATTACCTCCTTTATATACTCTTGTACTCTTGTGACCTTTGTATAGTGTACATGATATATCTAGAGTTATACTAGCTCAATAAAGTTTATTCGTATCTTGTTTCAAAGATAAGAAAATTATGTACAATTTCTATGTTTACCTTAAAAGCTAGTTAATCATTTACTATACCTAAAATTAGGAAGAACACAAATTGATTGCACAATCCTGTCAGCTTGACATTTTCTCACTAATTGTTCTATATAGAGAGTTCCAGAAGTTGAAATGAAGTGAAACCAATGTCATTTGTTAGCTAACATGTAGTGATACGTTTCTTATGAAGACACCTAGGTCTAGTTTGGTCATCTTTCTAACTCATTTTTTACTTTAATATCACATTTTTGGTTACTCTCTTTACATCTCTTTGTTTCCATATCATTCTCCTAAACTAAGATAAGATATCTAGTTCGTAAGATAAGATAAAATACTAACACCAAAAACTAAAGAAGAAAATAGCTTAGAAAGGATAAAGGAAAGCATTCAACTAGAAAGCATAGAGACAAACTCTTACTAACCTGCATGAAATTAATGGCGTCATCCACCATGACCCCTAAACTCTTACTAAGGCTAAAACATGGGTGTGATTTAAAACACAACCCCAAGTTGCCTATATATCCCAAGTTTTGAAACTCTAAGAGAAATAAAAAAAAATATTAACAATGAGGGGCTCCACATTTAACACTAAGCCCGCTCTACTCTTTGGTGCATATAAGGCTTTGTGGTCTCCACTATATATAGGGGAAGAAAAGGGTTCATGAGTATATTTTGCCTAATGTAGGACTTAGAGTATTTTTCATGATCAAGTGACCTACGTTGAAGCTGATTTTCTCTATGATAGAAGCTGGTTTTAGTTTCTAAGATGTATGAAAGAATTGTATCTTTTTCAGCAAACTTTCTAACGACACAAACAACACCTCAAGACGACAACTATAACTCAAGATATGATGTAATCTTTCAAGGGTTGTCATCATAAAACTAACACTAGACTTAGACAACCTTTCAAGAATTCTAACTATAAGAAGTTAATCTAATATTCTTTTAATACCAAATATAATTTAATAAAGAAGACGCCGACAAAAACAACAACAACAACATCAACAATAATAATAATAATAATAATAATAATAATAATAATAATATACACAAAATACACACGTGTATAGGAACATACACACTATCACAACACAAGTACATGCTTAGGACAAAACTAGTAATATACAAATAATAATAACAAATATTCATAATGAAAGTAATTTGTTGATCAAGGATATTTTCAAAGTACGGTCATCCAGTAATAGGAAAATGTTTTCTTAAGCAAACATGGACTGTTGTCGAGTAATAAGAAAATGTTTTCTTAAGCAAAAATGGATTTTCGTTTAGTGGTTAACAAAAGACAATTCTCAATGAAAAACTTGTATGCAATGATGTGTCAATAACATGCTTAGAAAAATACTTTGACAACTGTTGAATTTCCCCTGCAGTTACTTTTTAGTCTGATTTTCCTTTATACAAATATGTTCAAGGGAAATCCAATTCGCCAGAAAACGCACCGGGTCGTCAAGTATTTAAAATTAAAACGGAGTAATCCGAGTATTGAACTCAGGGAACTTGCTTATTAGACAAAGTTTTATTCAGAAATAAGGCATTGTTGGAATAACATTGATAATGGATTGTTAAAATAGAAATAAACTACTTTTATGGTAAAAACAGTAAATGCAAGTAAGTAAAAGTTGACATCAATAGGTAAAAAGTGTTGGGTCTTTCTAACAAACAAGCTGATGCATATGAAGATGTTTCTCTAATCAATCATGCTTTTGTATTCTATGTTGTAGCCTAAAATACTAAACCTCGATCCCTCGTAAGTTTAGACTAATTTAACTTAAGCTTCGTTCGCAGATCCCTCTTGTAAGACTAGGCTTAACTTAAACAGCATTATCGTAACAACATATTCAGAAAACCAAAACCCCAACAATCCATCCCTGGTAATGTGGTTATTCAGTCCTGCTTCTATCAAGTTCTAAGGCAACAATACATTTCCCAATGCTAAAGTCACCTAACTGTACACACAAATGGATGATCAGACCAAGAGCATGCAGAAATTAAGCATTGAAAGAAGCATTGAACACATATAACACAATTAATTAGATATTAAAGTAATTACATCAGTTGTTCCTTAGAAATCCCCAACAAGGGTGTTTAGCTAGCCATTACAGAAAAACCCTAACACAAATGAGATTGAGAGTACAGAATAATTATTCCTTACACAAGAAGGGGGATCCCTCCTCCTCTTCTCAGCATCTCACAATCACTTTGCAGCTCACTAATCTCTCTCTAATTGAAGAACCCTAGGCTTCTCTGCAAAGCTGCTCCTCTTGCTGCCTCCAGAGCCTCTATCTCGAAATTAGCACTGTGGTGTCCTTGCTCTAGAATTCTCAAAAACTGTGTCTGTACCCTAATTCTGCACAAGTTAGACTTTAAATAGGCTCTAAATCTACGACGTCGCACTTAGCGTGAGTTAGTGGATTTAGGCTTGGCGAGCGGATCTCGCGCTTAGCACGTGACCTTGATATTGATGGTCTGCCAGATTCTTTTATCGCACTAAGCGCGCTGAAGCTGTGCTTAGCGTTAGATGCGCACTGAGCCCAAATGGTGAGCTGAACGCAACTACTCCCTTTAGCACCTCAATATTTTTGCCTCTTTTGACCTGAAATTGTGCAAATTTTATCATTAAATCACATGGGAGATACTTTAGAGACAGCTATAACAATAAAACAAGATTTATTTACAAATCCCTACAAAATAACTATAAATTGGGGAAACTATACAGGTTTTGAAAAATGTTTTCTATACAAAAGTTAGTCGTATAAGACGACTAACAACAACCAAAACGAAGAGTAGTAGAAACACTTAGCTTTATACTAGTTCAATCAACTATGTCCAGTTCTCCTTTACTAACCAGTAAAGGGTTCCACTAATCAAACTTGATTACAACAAGTATTCTCTAGGCCACTACTGGCACAACCCTTTGACCCCTCCTGGAATCTAAGAAAACCGAAGTATTATTTAGTCATTAAGCCACTCTTGGCTTTCACAAATAATAGTTTGATATAGAATAAAATATTTTCTAACATTCACAGAGTGTGTTTACAAAGAAGACCTTAATCTAAAAAACAAACCTTTGTAAATACAAAGAATAAACTCTCTAAGCTTAGTGTTTCTCTTTTGAATGCACGAATTTATCACTTTTGTCTACTTCGTCATTTTTCTTCAAGAACTTGATGTCCCCCTTATACTGAGAGGTTTGTAAATATGCAGAGGATCCTCAACATTGAAAATATGACCGTTGTTGATCTTTGATTCTTGTTTCTAGCTATTAACAATTGATGCACATCTTTGATTGATTCTGGATCAATACTTTCTAAATCTATTCTTCATAACTCAACATAGTCGTTAGACATAGAAAAAGAATGATAAAATAGACTTACAAATATGTATTTTAACAATATCATTTAACATGGAATAAACAAATTTATTCTTGTAAGTGTGCATATTTAAATGTGTTTGGTTCAATTGGATGAGTACGTCTTTCTTCTAGTGGACGAGGTATGAATATATGGACAAGTCTTACCTCGTGTTGCTTCCAGTCATCAATCCTGTCAACTTACATATAACCAAATAGTTAACACAAATTTATATCTTTATTTTCAGCAAAACCTTTAGAGATGTATGGATCATCCAGTTTCTAACAATCTCCCCCTTTTTGATGATGACAAACTATATAAATTTTGATCATTAAAGAAAACATACTTGCTATATGTATCAGAGAAATATCATAATAAATCTAGTATGTATGATAAAAGATCAGAGTTCTAGGTATGGAAGCTCTCAACTACTTTTAACTCTAATAGTATTATGCATGATAGTATATAAATATGAACACATGTATATTGGAATTTTAAACACCTTATTTTATTAAGTAGCACTGGTGTTTACATAAATAATTCTTTCATAACACTTCTCCCTTTTTTGTCATTAGCAAAAAGATAGTGGGTTTAAAGGTGAAAGAAGTGATGAAGGATATCATTGTTAACCTTGAGTAGGAGGAAATGGTGGTTGGGATGGTGGTGGTGGTATATTGGAGTTGGTAGTGGATGTGGGAAGTGTTTAAGGGTTGGATGTTTGTGGTGGAGGGTCAAGGCTAAGAGTTTCAGCTTGAACGGTGGGTGGAAGAGTAGGTGGAACACCTACTAGTGGTGGTGGTAAAGGCTAGACAGATGGAGGTGGAGCAGGAGCAACAATAGCAACACTGAACATGTTTAGTTAAGCTTGTTGGAGATTTCGAATCAAGGATGCACTAAGGTTGTTGAATTGGATGGTGATCGTTTCCTACATGGACCGTTTGCACTCCTAATTTCTAGCTCTCTGCCTTATAGCAAAGTTGTCCATGGCTTGGCCAATCATGTCTTTCACTTCATACTTGGTCACAACTTCTAGATGTGCATAGTTGATAGGAGTGGATCAAGAAGTGGTTGTGTGGACAATGACAACAGTAGTGTCCTTGGATGTGGCTTTATGTGAGGTGGGATCAGTAATAGCCTCATTAGCCTTCTCCATTGGGGTCTCAACAATAGGGGTAGGAATGGACACATCTACTTCCTATGTTGTAGCATGAACAATGGGTTTGGAAACCACTTTACTGGGTCTAGCTTTTGCAACCTCTTCTTTAGCCTTTTTCTTAGCAATGGCCTAGCATCTGGCTTCTGCATCAGATTTCTATTTTTCCTAAGTTGCCAACCTTGCTTTCCAAGTATCCTTATACTGAGCCCTGTCAATCGTCTATTGTTCATGCAAGTGCTTGACACAGGCTTCCAACTTCTCTAGACTCATCCTTTTGAGGTCGAAGACATTATGATTGAATGATAGGAAATTTTCTTAGACACTTGATGAAGTCATCATCATGGTTCTTGACAAAGCATGCATTTGCATCATCAAAGTGATACACTTTTGTTGGACGCATCACTTGTATAGAATCCCTTTAGTTAGTGACAAGTACCTTATCAGAGTTAGAAGGACCAATATTCTTTGTTTCATTCCACATAGTCTGATTCCAGAAAGTCCAAGCATCATCAACATCTAGCTCCCTGATCAATTTCAGACCTTGGAACAAAGTTTTCTAGTCTCTGGGGTAATTTACAAGTTGGACTTTCTGTTGTCTGTTGGGCATTTTTTCATTGAAGGAAAGCTTGAAGCTTTTGTTCTTGCTTTCATCGCAGATAGGCAATCTTGGAGACATCTGATTCGGTACCACATTATATCAATGCTTCGATTGATGTAAATATCAAGAAGATAAGCAGTAGCTTGATTCGTTATGTACATCTACTTCAATATTCGCCTAATCATATCAAGTTCCTTTTGAGAAGGTCTTAGATAGGCTGGGATAGAGGGAGTGAATATTATGCGAGAAGTTAAGATGTTCACGTCCTTGGACCATTGGATATGAGGATTGGAGCAAATTAAAAACTTTGCTTGTCCTCAAGCAAAAACAAAAATGAGAGCAGGCTCCGAATGCTCCAACACTTTCAATATTTGCAATTTTTCAAATTCCCTTAGCTAGACCTTCTTGCATTTGCTATGATCTTACAATGAAAGCACAAACAAACATTGAGATAGAATTGGTTAGTAGCAGAAATCAATCAGGTCGGTTTTCCTCATTTTTCCTCAAAAGGATTTAATGTTTCTCTTTGCGCACAAGTGTCTTGGATGAGTGTTTAAAATTCTATGACCTGCAATTAGTATTCCCAATTTTGCACTTCATCTCAGTTAAAGTTATCATGCTTACACTTGGTGGATCACTAAGGACTTTTATTGGCTTGTAATGTCGCCTGGCTAATCAAAGAAATTATGGTTTTTCTAGGATTTCAAAAATTAGGGTTATAAGAGAGCATTTATCCTAGAAAAACTTCAATTTATTCTGCCTAGGCTTATTTATTTTTCAACCTCAATTTATTGTTCTAACAACACTTATGGCACCAATTTATTTTTTGCCCTTATTATTCTTCTATATCTCTCTCTTTTTTTAAAAAAAGAAACTTTGGGCTTACAAGCCTTTTTTTAGGGTGCCTTATTGTGTGTTGTTTTACCTTCCTGAGAATTTTTTTTTATTTACCTTAACCCTCCCCCAAATTAGGGGTATATCATGACTAAAATTCTTATGCTCTCTTAAACCCTAAAACAAGGTAGGAGATAATTAAAGTAGGCTTAGGGGTTTTTTTTTTTTAAAAAAAACATGATTATCATTTTTGGCTCCAATAGGGTGCAAGGGATAAATTATCATCAAAGGTTGGCTTTTTGGCTAAGTGACTGAAAATAAGAAGAAACATGGCCTTGATCATTTCCACCTCATGTAATTAATCAAACAGTCTAAGAATGATGCAAAAGCAAGAAATTAAAAACAAATGTTCTCTCACAAGTAGGTTTCACACAACTCACCGAGACAAGACAAAGTTGTTGGCTTACCACACCATGATTTCTTTCAAACAAGCTAATCTTTTCTCTCTTTGTTGTGATTCATACTCCACTACTTGAACTGACACTTGCATTCATGGAACCAGCATTTTCTCAAAAATGGTATGCAGCCTTTCAAGTGTTTGAGTCCTTCAGAAAAAGCTTTGACAATGACTTCATAAATATCATGCAATTTTTATTCAATGACTAAATTTAAACTACTGGAATTAAATTGCAAGAAATCAAAATAAAGAAAAGAAATAACCCAACTATCCTAAAAAAAAAAACACATAATGCAATTAACTAAAAGAGAGATAGGATAAGAAATCCTAGGTTGCCTCCGAGTAAGCGCTTCTTTAACATCATTAGCTTGACGGGTCCAATGCCTTCAAGGTGGCATGAAGGTCGCATAAAACACATCCTCCTTTCATTTTCGCCTCTTAGCTAGAGACTCCATGAAACTCATGTATCCTGGAAACATCTGCCATATTGTTGCAAGGAAAGTGTTGGTGATCAAGGAAAGAATGACACTTAAAGATTTATCATGCTCTCCATGCCTTTCTGCCTTGACAATCAGTTGATGAGGAGGGGTATTGACTTGGAGAATACTTTTTGGTTGAATTTCTACTTGTAAGCACTTCTCCCATTGTTGTGTTTTCTCCTTATTTTTTTTCTTTCTCTTCCTTCTTTTCTTCTTTCTCATCATGCACCTCTTCCTCAATTTTATTTTCCTTCTCTTTTCTCCCATTGAAAATTACTTTGCACTCCTCTTTGGGCTTCATCTCAGTATTGACCCCAAAGGTTTCAGTGGGCCTTTCAACAACTAGCTTAGCTAGTTGTACCTCCAGATTTCTAATTGTTGCATCAGTGCTTTTCAGATGTGACTCAGTCTTCTGCATGAACTGTATCAACAACTCTTCTATGTTAGTAGGTTTCTCTTGATGACTTGGCTCTTGGCTGGAATGTTGATAGGGTGGTACCCCTTGGTTGATATTATTTCCTTGATTAGATCTTCATCCTTGGCTGAAGTTCTAGGCTGGCTGACTCTTGTGCTCCTTGTTATACTAATTCCCTGGATGATTCCTCCAGCTAGAGCCTTGTGTGAAAGTCCTTCCTTGGTTGAATCCTAGTGGGCCTTGATTGAATCCTAACGGTCCTCCTTGGTTGTAACCTTGGAATCCATGGGGATTCTGTATTCCCATGTAGTTTACTTCCCTGGAAGGGTCTTCTTGGACTATACATTGCCCAGGCTCATGTATTCCTCCACATGTGTGACATCCTCCTACTTGCATAACAAAAGAGTGAGAAGGACTTACTGCTTCTAATTGTTGTGGAAGCATGTTGAGGGTCTCTGTTAGGGCTTCTATTTGTCAAGACAACAACTTGTTTTGTGCCAAGGTTGCATCTTGAGTGGTGAGCTCTAGAAGGATTCTCTTTGTTGGGGCATACGTGCGATCACGAAGGATGGCGTGATCACTAGCCACCATGTTTTCTATAAATTCCATTGCCTCCTCCGATATCTTTAGCTTGATCTTCCCTCCTGCGTATGCATCCAGTAATTGCTTTGATTGTGGTCGCAGGCCATCTATGAAGATGTTCAGTTGCATTGGTTCACTATACCCATGTGTAGGCGTCTTCTTGAGCAGTCCGTGGAAACGGTTAAGCGTCTCGCTGAGGGATTCGTCAGGAAATTGATGGAATGAAGAGATTTCAATCTTCCCTTCAGCAATCTTTGACTCTGGGAAGTATTTCTTCAAGAATTTCTCCACCACCTCGTCCCATGTCTGTAAGCTATTCCCTTTAAACAAACGAAGCCATATTTGCTTTACCGGCCAAGGAGAAAGAAAATAGATTAAGGCAGATGGCATCTTCTGGCACTCCTGCTATCTTCACCATGTTGCAAATGTCAATGCATGTGGCCAGATGTGCGTACAGATCTTCACTTGGTAGGCCGTGAAATAGATTCCCCTGGATAAGCTGGATGAGGGAATATGGATATGAAATGTTGGTTGCCTGCACATCTGGTTTGGCTATGTTGGTGAAGTATTGAGGTATAAAAGAGCTAGACTAATCCTTTAGCATCATCCTCTATGGACGATCTTCTACTGTCGCAACCTACCCTTCGACGAGAGGGCGACGCGAGGGCTCACGGGTGCGTCTTCCAAGGGAGGAAAATGCACGGAGTCGCCAACAACATTTATTCGAGGAAAACGTCAGACAAACCGGAATGTGTGGTCTACGAACTTTAATTGTGAAAGGTTCGGGAGTTGTTTTTACGCACGGGGAAGGTATTAGCACCCCACGCGCCAATCACAAGGGACGACAACCTTTAATCAAGTGTGCAAATATGATTTCAAAATGTTTTATTTTCCCTTTTTGTGTTTTTATGCTTTTTTATGTTTTTAATTTTGGTGTGGTCGACAAGGGTGTTTCCCTCGCTCCTACGTATCCTCAATTGCGATGAGGAAATAAGACCTACGTAGTTCTTTAAGAACTAAACGTTGGTTAAGTTGTTTTGATCTTTTTCCGCAAGATCAATTTTAACCGAACAAAGGTCATTTAAGGCGTTGGACCATTAAACGATCTTTTGATTTTGAAAGGAGAGAAACATTAAGGCGTTGGACCATTAACGATCTCTTGTTTTTGAAAGGAGAGAAATGTTAAGGTGTTGGATCATTAACGATCTCTTAGGGTGGTCGACAAAAGCGGGGCTTTTGCTCCTACATATCCTCAATTGCAATGAGGAACTTAGACCTACGTAGTTCTTGCAAAAGTGGTAAAGTTACATGTTGATTTTATGCTTTTGAACAGTCCATGTTAACCGATAAAAGCAAAGAGGACTGTTTAAGGCGTTAGACCTTAAAACGGTTGAGTGACTTTTGCGGACGAAGCTTGATTTGTGAGTTAGTTTTAGTCCTAGTTTCACATTGGTTATTAGTCAATTCATTCAAGGAAACTTCCAAAGAAAAACGTCCGATTGATTTTCTTGATTATTTTATTCAAAGATATTTTGATTATTTTATTATTATTATTCAAGATATTTTGATTATTTTATTATTATTTTGCTTTTTTTTGGTTTAACCGTGGTTACAGCGTGAACGATCGGTTAGATTTTGTTTTAACAGTGATTAAACGATATTACAACACAAATGATCGGTTGAAATTCATTTTATCATTTATTAGGTGAGAAAACGGCTTAAATAAACGGTAAAAAGCTCGTTAAAGCAGAAGAAAAGAAACCGAAAGTGAACGAAATAAAGATGAAAGCCAACAAAACAAGAAATGAATTGAAAGTCTCATATTCGAAAACTTATCGGTTGAAGAATGAAGAACGAACGAAGAGCGGATGAAGAACGACAGAAAACCTTCACGGATTTGCTCACGAAAACGTCTCGGAAGTGTTATGGAAGCACCTCCACTTGGATTTTGTTCACGGAAACAATTTTTTCACCCAAAACAGCTGAAATGCATAGCCAAGGGGGCTAGGGGTGCTTTGGAACAACCTCCCTTCGCCTATTTATAGGAAAAATGGGGGAGGAGGTTGCCGCCCAAGCGAGCTCAGCTCGCCCACACTCGCCCAGGTGAGTTAGGTTGCTTCCACTTTAAGTAAGAAAATGCCCAGAATCCTCTAGAAGGGCCCAGATTTGATAATTGCTATTTGCATTCCCCCATTTTACTAGATACACCCCCCTTTTGTGTTTTTTTATTGATTCATTTCTGAAACGTTACGGAACTTTACGTATTACGTAACGACACCCATTTTCTTTCTGGATTACGCAACAATGCTCCTTTTGACTTGCGGAATGTAGCAGAACTTTACGGATTGCGCAACAATGCTTCTTTTTTACTTCCGAAATGTTGCGGAACCTTACAGGTTACCTAGCGATGGGTGTTAAGTACCTTGAGGCGGTTGAGTGAAGGTTGCATGCCACCAAACAATGGTCCCCAGACGAAATTAGGATATGACATCTGCCATGATGCGTTCTTCAAGAAGGAATGTGCACTATTCACAAAAGAAACAACTACCATGCACGTTATCACAAAATAAAAATTAAAAATATATTTTTTAATTTTTTTAATTTTTTTTTTTTTTTAAAAAAAGAAAAGAATAAAATAAGAATGGATAAAGAGAAAAAATTGAAAAATAAAATAAAGCAACTAAAAAAATAATAGATAAAAAATTTAAAAAAACAAAGCAAGATAAAAAAATAAAAAGTGAAAACTAATTTATTTGAAATTGGAATATGCAAATAATCAAGTACGAAAAACAAAGTCCTTGGCAACCGCGCCAAAAACTTGTTAACTCGTTGGCAAGTGCACCAAATTTGTCACAAGTAGTAAAGTACTCAGAAATCCGAGTGTCGAATCCACAGGGACTTTGTGTGTACTTAAATTAATGCAAACCCAATTTAAAAGCAATAGATAAAGAATTTAAAATAAAGATAAGAAAATATAGTAGATAAGATAAAGATTCAAAGATCAAAATAGAAGATAAGAAAATAAAAGATTTAAATAAAAGATGATAAAGATATAAGATAAAGGAAATAAGAAAATAAAAGTAAAAGATAAGAAAAATAAAAGATTAAGATAAAGATAAAAAAAGATAAGATAAGATAAGAAAAATAGAAGATAAAAATAAAATAAAATAAAATCAGAGCGTGATAATGTTGGGACATATCATGCCTTGTTTACCTAGGATGTATGAGTTTATGATTTTTCTTTATCAATTTAGATGATTCTATTATACCCACATCTATTCATTTCTTGTCCATGATTTCTCACGATGACAAGTCTATTTTATTTATCTATCTCCCAAATTCCTTTGCAAAAACTCAACAAATAAAATGCATGAAGTATGAATTCTATATGTTTGCAAGAATGCATGGGCTTAAAATAATCATTCTATGTCTAGCAATGACTTTCTTATGAAATCCTTTCTTTTTGTTCTATTAGAAGTTACCCTATTTCAAGTGTCTAACCCCTAAAACTAATGCATGCATATTTTCTTTAAATCTTATTTAGAAGTTACCCTCTCCCGAGCGTCTAACCCCTAAAAGAATATAAAGATGAATAATACAAGATAAAAGCAGAAAACATAATAGAATAGAAAACACCTGGTATTGCATTGATAAATAGTGAGTACATCATACATCGCTTGGCTTTTAGGCCTGCCAGGACCTAACTAGGGGTTTAGCCACTCATGGTCATTGAGGGCTTTACAATTTAGGGGGTTGAGATGAATGGAAGAATGTGATAGATGACTAATAAGAAGGAAAGAGGGTTTCCCCTAAGGGATAGACCCAGTGTGTGGGTTCTATGTCTCCTTCTTAGCTTGACTCCCTTTTTAGAGTTGTTGGAGTGGACTTGGGCCTAATGCTAAAAATCTTCCTTATTGATATTTTTTTATATTTTCTCGATCTTTTTCTCTTTTAATCCATCCTTTTCATATATGCAAGTCATAAATAAGAAAGTTATCAAATCTTAATATTTAAGCCAAAAATAATTGCTAAATAAATATTTTTAAAGATATTTTCAATATATTTTTATTATAAAAAATAGCTCATATTTAGCAGTTATCAGATGTTCACGTCCTTGGACCATTGGATATGAGGATTGGAGTTCTCCTTTGATGGGTCCATCCTTATGGGTTCTTCAGGAATGCAAAACCTTGGAGTCTTGGCAAATGGATCACTGTTGGTGATAGGTGCCTTCTTCTTAAAAATTTGTTTGCTTACAAGAGGGATAAGTGGTTCTTGGAGTTCAACTAAACATCCAATGAGGAGTCATCCTGACCAGGTTGGGATACACTGGTCGCATACAAGAAGGGGTATCTAGAGACACAATATCATATGAGGATAGAGTCCTATAAGCATCTGAGGGGATATGGATGTAGTCATACCTTATCAAGGGTGTAGATTCCACAATGGTGTGTTGCCTCTGGACGGGTTCCTGAGGAGGACATTGGATTATATCACTCTTCTTGTAGTAGTTCTATTGGTTTTTGTTGAAGAAAGCAACAAGAAACTTTCTGCGAGAAATGGCTTCAGTTGCTGGGTTGTTCCATTGCCTCCGGTCACGTCTTCAAGGGGTTTAAACTTGGATGTGTTGATGGGGATGAAGGTCTGTGTGGCTGTGTGGAAGGTGGACTTGATGGTTGAGGAGTAAGAGTTGGTGTTACCTCGCTATTAGACAAACTAGAGTTGTTGGAGGATGGTTGTCCAAGCACCTCTTTAAGGGGGATGACCTTGCAACTTGCTCGTCTTCCAATTCCTTAGAATGTTAGAGGAATTGTTTGTTGCCCTTTTTCAATCTTCTGCTTTTTTTGGACAATAAGAATTAGTGATTGTTTAACCATGCGCTTCCTTAGGATGATAAAAGGAGCTTCATCCTCTGTTTCACTTAGTTCCCTCAGTAGTTAAGCCTTGTACACCTACTCAGTGGAATGCCTTAGATTTCTCTTAATAGGAGTAATCTTTGGACAAGACTGTTGTGCCACTAGAAGATAAGGTTTGTCACTTCATGTTCTTCATCTATTGTTCTTTGGTAAGAATTTCCTTATCTTCTTCTTGCTGATGAGTGTGTCATCTTGTCTTGACCTTGATTTTTTGCTCTTGAATGATTATTTTTACCTCCTTGGCAATGCTAAAGGTTTGAAGAAGCTTTTCTTCATCAATAGTTGTTTTGACAAGTTTCTTCTGCCTCATCTTCTTAATGTCTTCCTCGTCCATTGGAGGAATTGGCATGTTCCTCTTGATGTCCACTTTATTTTCCTTGAGATTGACAACACTGAAGTGTTGTTGTCTTGCATAGAAGGTGCCTTTATTGATGATGGATTGCTTGAATACATGGAAGACTTGGTATTCCCAAAGAAGTTTGTTGACTAGGGTGGCATAGTATATGTGGTCCTCTCCTCCAAGAGTCTTCATGTTTTGTAGAATGTTGATGTAGATAGTGTGTGGAAGGTCAAAAGGGCTCTCATCCATCAAATGGAATAGCACAAATTTGGGAAAGCCAGAAGCCGAGTCCTTTGACTCAACCTTGTGCATGAAGTTTTTCTGGATGATTTTGGATCAGACCTTAGCCATGTTGCACATAAGTTTGCATTCTACTTTCTTTAGTTGTACAAGTGGCCTCAATAACTTAAGAGGTGGTGAATTAATTTCCCACTAACAAGCTTTTAACCCCCTTCTAAATGATAGGCTTGGAATGCAGAAGAAGAAGCAACAATCAATTTAATAATCTTCTTTAAATATGCAAGACAAAATTGATTGCAATAATAAATGAGATAAGGAAAGAGAGAAATGCAAACTTGGATTTTTCCATTCTTCTTTTAAAGATAGGACCAATCGAATCTCATGTGCCCAGGTTGATCGCATTCATAGCATTTTAGGACTAAGGAGGAATCTTCTCCTTTTTTCTTTGGATTGATGTTTGATTTCCTTTGATTTCTTTTGTTTCTCAGAAATTTATTGAACCTCTTCACAAAAAATCTGAAATCATCATCTTCTTCTATTTCAGTCAAGTCCTTTTTGTCACTTTCTTCTTGAATAGAAGATGATGAGGCTTTGAGTGCTATTCCTTTTCTCTTTATATCATTCTCTTCATGTTGATGGAGTCTCATAAGTTCCATTTCATGTTCTTTAAGTTTTCCAAAGAGAGTGGCAAGAGACATATTAGTGAGATCTCTTGATTCTGCAATTGCTGTTACTTTTGGTTGCCATTGCCTGCTTAAACATCTCAATACTTTGTTAATAAGATCTTTATTAGGAAATATTTTTCCCAATGATGCAAGATGATTAACTATATGAGTAAATCTCTTTTGCATATCTTCTATGGTCTCATATTGATACATTCTAAACAGTTCATATTCATGTGTGAGAGTGTTTATTCTAGATCTCTTGACATCAGTTGTGCCTTCATGAGTTACTTGTAATATATCCCACATTTCTTTTGCATTTTTACAATTTGAGACTCTAAAATATTCATCCATGCCTAATGCAGAAGTGATTATATTTTTTGCCTTTAAATTGTATTGAACCTTTCTTTTTTCATCATCATTCCATTCTTCTCTAGGTTTTTCTATAGTTGTATTTCCCACTACCATTGTAGGAATAAAGGGACCAAATTCAATGGCTTCCCATATATTTAAATCGATGGCTTCAATAAAGATTTGCATTTGGGTTTTCCAATAGTGATAACCTCGCCATTGAACATAAGAGGCCTATTAATAGAATTTCCCTCGGGAAATGAAAATTTAGATGAGGCCATATCTATTATTGAAGTTTTTAAACTTTAAACAAGAATCCCGCTCTGATACCACTTGTTATACAAGTGGCCTCAATAACTTAAGAGGGGGTGAATTAATTTCTCACTAACAAGCTTTTAACCCCCTTCTAAATGATAGGTTCGGAATGCAGAAGAAGAAGCAATAATCAATTTAATAATGTTCTTTAAACATGCAAGACAAAATTTATTGCAATAATAAATGAGATAAGGAAAGAGAGAAATGCCAACTTGATTTATACTGGTTCGACCACTTCCCGTGCCTACGTCCAGTCCTTAAGCAACCCACTTGAGATTTTTCACTCTCTTTGTAAAAATCCTATTACAAAGTCTGAACCACACAGGGACAATCCTTCCCTTGTGTTCAGCAATTCTTACAACTTAAGAGACCCTCGGTCCTTTAATCAATCTCTTTGAATAAGAAGAAGAAGAAGAATTCTCTCTTTATGAGAAAGATATTACAATTGAAGTTCCTGGATGAACTCTTAATAGATTTACAAGTGTTTGCCCAAGAGTTTTTGAGAGAGCATTTGACAATGAAGTTCTCTTAGAATATCTCTCTCTTGCTTTTTGAAATTAGACACACATATATATAGGCCCTTCGTGCCTTTTCAAAATGGTTTGAAGAGATGTGTCTTTTCAAAAAGCTTTTTCTGAATTTTTTCACTGGTAATCAATTACATGTTTCTGGTAATCGATTACACAGTTATATTTTAAAGGGTCATGACTTTTGAATTTGAATTTCAAGAGTTTCGTTGCTGGTAATCAATTACAAACATCTGGTAATCGATTACAGGTTCAAAATTCAAATTCAAAACCCTTTTTAATAGCTATTTTTCAAACTTGTCTTCTGGTAATCTATTACATTGCCTGGTAATCGATTACCAGAGCCTTGCATGTCTTGGAAACACTTTGTTTTGAGGCAAGGCTTGATTTTGAGTTAATCTTGAAGCAAGACTTTGTTTGTTGAAGCAATCTTGTATTAATCTTAAAGCAATGCTTATCCTTTGAAGCAACCTTGTTTGATTCTTCTTTGGCATCATCAAAATTCATGTATTCATACATTCACATTCTCCCCCTTTTTGATGATGACAATCATTATTAGGTGATTTCTTTTCATCATCATCAAAACAGACATGATTCACATCTTTTTCCCATCATCTTCTCTGAGTTTGTTCCCGTATAGAGCTTTTAGGACATGGCTCTCATATGCTTTCTCTTAGTCTTCTTGGTATGTGCTTCCTTTTGAAATGCACCATATGACTTGTGCGATAGAGTCCATGGAAAACACTACCTCTTTTCTAAGATCTCTAGAAACAATGGTTTTCGAGTCCTTGAACTGAGTGTTCCTCTAGAAGATTCTAATGAGTTTAGGGTATATCAATTGTGGATCATTGAAGTAGTTGCACATACCACGGTAGAGCAGGGTATGTTTTATGTTGAGCCCAAACTCTTCTAGCACTCCAATGTCATAGAAGTGCTCTATGTGAATGATAGGCTCTCCTTATGTGTGGACAGTGGTGGCATTACTTGTGATGATGGTCATTATTGGATCGTTATTGTCACTAGGGCTTGACATGATGATTTTAGGGTTTTTGACTGTTGTTTCTTGAAAAAAGATAAAGAGGATTTTGAAATATTGATGAAGATTACTTGTGAGAAGTGAACCGTTTGCCCTAATTACAGGTGTTATATATAAGGAATATAGGCATGTTCTTTGGGCTTTTGAAAGGTGATTAATAGGCTCATTACTCAATGACAACGTAATGCACCAATTGAAACACAACGTTTTACTAAGTATTTTTTTTTGGCTTATATGCCTCATCCATTAGTGAGCGTTCAGTCATGCATGTAATGATGTATGGCCATTAGAAGATATGTCCTTTGGATGAATAATATTAATGTACAAACGTTTAGATATTAATCATTCATTCTTTTACATAGACCATTCCAAGTTAATTCCCTGACAAAATCAATCTTTCTTCAGTAAACTGACCATCAATGGGTACAAATTGTAGTTCCACTATTCCCTTTTGAACATGATCTCTAAGAAAGTGAAGTTTAATTTCTATGTCCTTGGCTTAAGAGTGTAAGGTAGGATTTTTAGAGATACTTATCGCAGCCTTGTTGTCATAAAAGATTGGAATGTTGCCTTCAATAGTATAGTCTTCCAGATGATTCTTGATCTAGATTAGTTTAGTACAATAGTTTGTTGCCGATATATATTTTGCTTCTATAGTGGATAATGCTATTGATCCTTGCTTCTTGTTGATCCATATGACCAAATTACCACAAATGAGATGGTAGCTTCCATTAGTGCTTCTTCTTTCAATTTTGTCACCAGCATAGTCAACATCACACTAACTAATCAACCTGAATTCTTTTTTGTGCTTAAAGTAAAGACCAAGATTAGAAGTTCCAATTAGATATATAAAGATTCCTTTAATAGCAGTTAAGTGAACTTTCCTTGGATCTTGTTGGAATCTGGTACATAATTCAACACTGAACAGTATATCAGGTTTGGACATGATTAGATAGAGTAATAAGCCAATCATTGCTATGTATTGGAAGTTGTCCACTTTGTTGGATTCCTCGTCCAGTCTAACACATGTTGTTGGATGCATATGAGTTTTCATCTCTTTTGCATCTTCTAGTTTGAACATCTTAAGAAGTTCTTTGACATATTTCATTTGATGAATGTAGATTCCATTGCTGGTTTGTTCGATCTGTAATCCTAAGAAGAACTTTAATTCTCCCATCATGCTCATTTCATATTCAACCTACATTAACTTAGAGAAATCCTCACATAGAGGTTCATTAGTAGCACCAAGTATGATGACATCCATATAGATTTGTACTAATATAAATTAGGAGTCATAGTTTTTGCAGAATAGAGCTATATCCACTTTTCCTCTTTCAAAACCATTTTTCAAAAGGAATGAACTAAGGTATTCATACAAAGCTCAAGGAGTTTTCTTTAGCCCATACAAAGCTTTAATGAGTTTAAAAACATGTTGTGGAAAGTGTTACTCTCAAACCCAGGGGGTTGTTCTACATAGACTTCCTCTTATATTAGTCCATTGTGGAATGCACTTTTTATGTCCATTTGATATAATCTTATTTTAGTATAACAATAAATGACAATAAAATGTTTATTGCCTCCAAAAGAGCATAAGCTTTTGTATAATCTATACCTTCCTATTGTGAGTAAACTTTAACAACTAACCTTGCCTTGTTCACATAACCTTACCTGCCTCATCTAACTTGTTTTTGAACACTCATTTAGCACATACTTCCTTCTTTCCTTGGGATAGTTCTACAAGATTCCAGACACCATTTTTCTTGAATTGGTCAAGTTGCCCTTGCATAGATTTGACCTAGTTCTCATCTTCCATAGCACCATCAACATGTTTTGGTCATACTTCATAAATGAGAGTTGGGTAACCTTGTTGTCTAAGGGATGCTCTTATTTGAACTTTGGTTGAGGGATCACCAATGATTTGACTTTCTGCATAGTTCTTTCTGAGGATTCATCTAGTTGGTTCTCTCTCCCCTTGAAATTGTTTCTTAATTAGATGTATCTGTTTCTATAGACTGTTATGTTAGTGCTCCAATGCCATCGTCCAGCCTTAGATCTGCAATAAACTCATCCAGCTTTGATATGTATGTATCAGGCTTGGTATCATTAAATCTTACATGGATAACTTCTTCCATAACTGAGGTTCTAGAGTTGTAGACTCTATAGGCCTTAGATGTTTCAAAGTATCCAAGTAATATTCCATTATCACACTTTGAGTCAAACTTTCCCAACTTTCTTTAGTGTTTAGAATGAAACGTTGAGATCCAAGGATGGAAATGTGAAATGTTGGGCTTTCGTCGTCTCCACAATTCATATGGAGTCCTTTTAAAAATATGTCTTATATAATTTATTTTTTGTGAGTATCATTCAATATTCACAGCTTCAGCTCAAAAGTGTTTAGGTGTAGAGTTATCATTGAGCATGGTATAGCCATTTCTTGCAATGTTCTATTCTTTCTTTTAACCATACCATTTTGTTAAGGTATTTTAGGAGTATAAAAATTATGAAGAATTCCATTTTCTTCATAGAATAGATGAAAACTTTCATTTTCAAACTCTCTACCATGATCACTTCTAATTGAAGTAATGCATGCTCATTTTCATTTTGAATCCTTTTACAAAATTTCAATAAGACTTCAAAGGACTCGTCTTTGTGAGCAAGGAACATGACCCATGTCCATCTTGAGTAGTTGTCCATTACTACTAAACCATACTTTTTTCCATTGACAAAGATTGTTCTAGTTGGACCAAACAAATCAATATCTAACAATTCAAGTGGTCTTGAAGTGGAAACAATTTTTTTGCTAGAAAAAGAGGTTTTAATGTATTTCCCTTTATGACATTCTTCACAAAGCAAATCATCATTGTATGACACCCTTGGTAATCCTCTTATGAGGTCTTGTTTTTGTAGCTTTGAGATTAATTTCAAGCTATCATGTCCAAGTTTCTTGTGCCACACCCAATGATTTCCTTTGATAGATAATAGACATGTTACATTTTGATTTGACAATTCATTAAGATTAATCACAATGTCTGGATCATGTATGCACTCAAACAATTCAAATAATCATGCAAAATCCAGAAGACAAAACCAATTGTTCTCTCACAATTAAGATACACACGGGTAGCGTGAAGCATTTATCTTTTCTTTCACAAGTGCTTTTTGTCATACAAGTTAACCAAAATCACCCATGCACATTCAATTTATAAAACCATCAATCAACGACAACACGTGTTCACTCAAAACATTGTGGTTTTCACAACAAACTTTCAACTCAACAAGCACACAAAAATCTCATCAAAAGTAGTCAACTTCATCCAAGACATGCCCCAAAACAGTAGTAACCACAACGTCCATACATGCATCAAACTGCTAGAGTTAATCAAAGTGTAATACACTGCCAACATGCTAAAACTAAACCTACTCTAACATTCTGGAATTAAAAACTGCAGAAATTAAAAAGAAGTTAGGTGCAGAAAAATAAAAGATGTCTAAAGATAAGATGGCATTGGCCTCAATCCTGAGTAGGCCATGACTCCCATGCTCCTTGAGCAGCAGTGACATCAGCAACATAATCCTTATCAACTCCATCCTTTGCTGCATCTCCAGAAGGTCCAACAACACCAAAGGCACCTACCCCCTATGAAAGAGGAAGACTATCCCCAGACCATGAAACTCGCTTCAGAAAGTCAGAGGTGTCATGACCGGCTGCTTCAATGAGAGTTGATAGATTCTCTGCATGAGCCAACAATGCCCCTAATGAAGACTGTAGTTCTTTTGATGAAGACTTTGCATCATAGGCTGAAACTACTCTAGAGTGACAAAGGTGGGCTGATAAGCAGCAGTGTCATGATGTGGGCCCCTAGGAACCTCTGGTGTGGCTCGTGGTTGAGACATAATAATTAAATTATATAATCTATTATTTAATATGTTTTTTCATACAATTAATATAAATATATAATCAACATTTGTAATGTTATTTTTGAATAGTATAAGTGATGTGGTAGAAAAACAACACAAAGATGGAAAGAGATAATAATATGTATGTTTGTATTTATTGTATGGAACTAAGGAAGTATAATTTAATTGATTGAATGAGGTAGATTTCTTTTTTTATTATTATTATTTTGAAAAAAATGAGTAAGGTAGAGTTGTTGTAAATCTCTTTGTACATAATAGTATTTTATCGTTCTATTTTTTTAGATTGTTTATTCTTTTTCTACTGCACCACTTATACTATATATTAAAATAAATAGTATAGTATATCCATTTAATATATTACGTATATAACACAAATGCTATAATATTAGATAATATAATATTAGGGACCTGTTTAAAAAGATGAAAAACAAATCAAATAAAAAAAAGGAGACAATAGACAAAAGTGATTGTACAATTATATTTATTATATGAAAAATATATTAAATAATATATTATAAAAAATTATTATATTTTTTTATATTTTTTTATATAATCTTATTATTTATACTATTTAAACTAGATTTAATATTGAATAACTATATTTCTAAAAAAATAACGTTCTTATTTTTGCATATCAATTTGTTGAAACAATCACCTAATTGAATTTTTAGTTTAATTGGAAGAATTTTTATCTTGTTAGAATTTTAGACTAAGAACTAGTTGATGAATTCGTGGCGTATTGGTTAATTGATCCTTTGTTAGTATGATCTTGTTTATAATTCTACCTTGAAACTTTGGATTGTGTGACTATGTTGTTATTTGTTGAATTTGATTTTAATTGAGATTATCTTTATCTTTATCTCAAAATATCGTCTTTATGTATGTTTTTTTAATAAATTTTTGTCAATAAATTATGTATTTTGAGAAATAGGTGGGTTTGTTGCATGCATAGCGTTTTTCACCTACTTATTGGTTTTGTAGTTCCTTTTTTCATTAATAAATTTTGGGGTCATTTCAGTGTGGGATTGAGGGTGCTAACTTGGTCAGGACTCAGGATGCTCCTTTCTACCTCAAGGCCTCCCCCCCCCCCCCCCCCCCCCTTTACAAAAAATAAAAAGGTGTATTAGAAAACATGTTGTTGGCATTTCTTTATTGGAAATTAGAATACATAATTTAGTGTGTGTGTGTGACTCTTACTCTTTGTACTCTCTTAATTAAAATAGATATTTTTAATCTTCTCTCCTTTTGGATGTGAGTTTTATGCACTATCATGCCTACTAGTAAAAAACTTTCATTCTCAACCATGATGCTGCCAAAATTATTCATATCCAGTCCACTAGCATTTTCTATGTCAAGTCAGCCTACAAGTTTAGAAAATGCATGGCATATTTTTTTCACTAGAGGAAACGCCCAAGCTTGCTGACATATGATGCCTTTATGGAATTTTGTTCATGAAGAACTTGATCAGAGTGATAATGTTGCTGATTTTATGCTTCAAGATCCTCATGAAGTTGGATGTTCAACCCCAAGAACAGTTTGGCATGATTCTATGGGGTTTGTGAAAAAAGAGGAATGAAAAGTTATTGGATAACAACTAAGACCTCAATTCCAATGTCTTAATTAGTAGAGCCCTCATGTTTCAAAATGAATGGAGAGCATGAAGGAGTGTGTGTTATGTTAGTTAGTGAATAACTAATAATTCAAAAGTTAGTTGGGTTTGGAGGTTAGTTAGTTAATAACTAACTTGTGTTAGTTTGTTTGCATTCACTCCACATATATATAGAGTTGATGTAATCCAATTTATAAAGATTTTTCAATAACATTCATTAATCATCATTCTCTCTAAACATTGTGTGAGTGAGTCTTGCTCTATCAAACTGGTATCAAGAGCCTTGTAAAGATCCAAGGGAAAGTGTGTGAGATCACGAGTGAGTGAGAGCAAGATCAAGAGAGATTTGTTTGTGAGATTTTGTTGAGTGTGAGAGAACACATTCCTCTTCCATTTTGTCACTGCAATCATTACATCTTCTTCCTTCTACTGTTGTTGTTGCGATCATGGTGGGCAATGGTGGATTCCCTGGGAATTTGCCAATTCTTGATGGCAAGAATTGGGAGCGATGGAGTATGCAGATGAAGGTGTTTTTTCGGTTTCAAGATGTGAATGAATTTAAGCAGAATGGATGCCAAGAACTTGGTGATAATCCTATGGATGCACAAAGAGCTATACACAATGATGCAGTAAAAAGGGATAGCAAAGCCTTGTTCTTGATCCACCAGAGCATGGATGCAAGTATCTTTGACAAGATCTCCAAAGCATGTACAACCAAGGAAGTGTGGGATATATTGGAGAGGTGCTTCACTTGTGGAGAAAAGATTCGAAAGGTGTGACTCTAAGCATCAATGAGGTAGTATGAATTGTTGTAGATGGAAGAATCATAAAGAGTAGCAAACTATTTTAGTCACGTGTTAAGTCTCACAAGTGCGATGAAGGGTTGTAGTGAATAGATCACAGATCAAATGATCATAGGCAAGATCATGCACACCCTCACTCAGAATTTTAATCGCATTGTGGTGGTGAATGAAAAATCTAAAGATGTAGAGATCATGAAAATTGAGGAGCTGCAAGGATCTTTAGAAGCAAAAAAATTGAAGTTGATTCAAAGGAACAAGATCAAAGAAGCAGATCAAGCTTTGCAGGCACAGGTGAAAGGTAATTTTGCAAAATGGAAAGGAAAGCAAGAACAAGGAAAAATTTCTAAGAGAAATTGGAATTTCAATCAAGGAAAGTCCAAGGTTGAAGATAAAGCATTCTCATAAGGGAGAGATTGGTTCTTTAGATTAGGGAAATCGAAAGAAGAAAAACAGAAGGAAGATTCAGTGTTGTGTGTGATAAGTTTGGCCTCTATGTTGAGGAGTGTTGGCACAAAAAAGGAAAAGGAAATAGAAAACAAAAAGTAAAGAACCTAGAAGCCAATGTTCCACATGAGGATTTTGATTAAGACCCAATTTTGTTTATGGTTATAACCACTGGAGGTGTTTCTTCTTCAAAAGCTTGGTATCTAGATATTGGATGCTCTAACCATATGACATGGCATAAGGAATGGCTCATTGATCTTGACACAAGCAGATCCACAAAGGTTAAGCTAGTTGATAGCAAAACCTTGAATGTTGAGGGAGTTGGCAATATCCGATCAAAAGAAAGGATGGTAAGACAACATTGATTGAGAATGTGTTGTTTGTGCATGGCATGTAGTACAATCTCATGAGTGTGGGACAAATGGTGGAAAAGGGATTCTTAGTGATTAAGCAAAATAAATTTCTTGAGTTGTTTGACCCAGACAAAGCCTGGTGCTTAGATCCTCACTCTCAATGAACAAAACCTTTCAAGCCAAAATCAATGTTGCAGATGCATAGTGTCTTACAGCAACAGTGGCTGAGTAGGAAAGTTGGCTTTGGCATCTAAGGTTTGGCTATTTAAATTTTAGAAGCCTAAGTCAATTACAGTCTAAAGACATGGTGGTAGGTCTCCCCAATGTGCATGTGCCTGATAGAATGTGTAAGGTATGTAGTGCTAGTAAGCAACCTAGGAACTTTTTCTGCTCATATTTTCCAATGAGATCATTAGAAGTGTTGCATGTGGCACATTCTGATGTATGTGGACCTTTTGAAGTAGCTTCACTAGGTGGCAACAAATACTTTGTCTCTTTTGTTGGTGAACACATTAGAATGATGTGGCTATACTTGATAAAGGCTAAAAGTGAAGTGTTTGAAGTTTACAAAAGGTTCAAATCAATGGTTAAAGACAAATTGGTAAACTGCTCAAGGTTTTGAGGACAGATGGTGGTGGAGAGTATACCTCTAGGGAGTTTGAAGATTTTTGTGAGAAATGTGGCATCCAAGATGAAGTCACAACACCCTATACTCCACAACACAATGGTCTAGTATATTGAAGAAACATAATAGTACTTGATATGGCAAGGAGTTTGCCTAAGTAAAAAGGCTTGCCACATAACTTCTGGGGCGAAGCAGTAATTATTCTAGCTTACTTGCACAACAAATGTCTCGCCAAGAGACTAAAGGAGGAAGTTCCTGAATAGTATTGGACTGGAAGAAAACCATTGGTGAGTCACCTCAAAGTGTTTGGTTCCCTATGTTGCAAACACATTCCTGATGCAAAGAGAAAGAAGTTGCAAGATAAGAGTAAGCCTATGATTCTAGTTAGCTATCATCCAACTGGTGCATACAGGTTATATAAATCTATAAAACAGAAAATTGAAGCCAACGGGGATGTGATTGTGTGTGAAGTTGATTCATGGAATTGGCAAGATGGAGCTAGCAACAGTAAAAAATTCATGTGTTTCAATTCAGGTACAAGATGTTCACTTCGAATGTGAGCAGAACAGAAGGGAATCAAATGATGAGATTGAAGCAGCAGCTAATGTGAATCAGACTCAAAGGCCACAAAAGGAAAGGCACATTCCCTCTAGACTCTCAGATTATGAGATACTTCATGATAGTGAAGTCACACCTTATGGAGACTTAGTCCATTTTCTCTAATAACTTATGCAAAACCAATCAATCATGAAGAGGCTCTATAGGAAGATGTGTGGAAGAAAGCCATGCTTAAAGAATTAGAAGCAATTGAGAGGAATCACATCTGGGAATTGACTGAGAAAAGCTACCTCCTCACGAGAAAGCCATAGATGTAAAAAGTATATTCAAACTGAAATTGAATCCAAATGGGTCAGTAGCTAGACACAAAGCAAGGTTAGTGGTAAGAGGATTCAGGCAGAAGCCAAGGATGGACTCTACTAAAGTATTTGCTCCAGTAGCAAGGCTGGAGACAATGATATTGGTGATAGCTTTGGCTAGTAGCAATGGTTGGTCCCTATTCCACATGGATGTGAAATCAGCATTTCTAAATGGATTCTTAGATAAGGTGGTTTATGTTACTTAACCTCCAGGTTTTGAGATCAAAGGGAAGCAAAGAATGGTGTACAAGTTGAATAAGGCCTTGTATGGTCTTAAACAGGAACCTAGAGCATAGATAGAAGGATCGATTCATTTCTAATTCATAATGAATTCACCAAGTGCATAGTTGAATATGGTGTATATGTGAAAAGGAAAACTGAAGGAATACTTCTTATTTGCCTATATGTTGATGATTTGCATGTGAGTGGCAGCCATAGTGAAGAAATAGAGAAATTTAAAGCTAAGATGATGACTAAGTTTGAGATGTTAGACTTGGGCAAACTGTTATACATCTTTGGAATGGAATTCCTAACAACTTCATAAGGTATTATCTTACATAAGAGGAAATATGCAACTGATGTATTGAAGAGATTCAACATGATTGAGTGCAACCCAGCTACCACACTAGCAGAAGTGGATTTGAAGCTAGATGTTGCAAGTGATGATGATGATGAGGTTGATCCAACCTTGTTTAAGAAATTAATTGGCTATCTAAGGTACTTATGCAATAGTAGACCAAACATCGCATTCTCTATTGGGTTGGTTAGCAGATACATGCTTGAGCCAAGGAAAAGTCATTTGATGGTAGCCAAGAGAATTTTGAGGTACATCAAAGGCACACTTGAGTATGGTGTGTTATTTCCTAGCAACTAGTGAGCAAGAGAATGAATTGATGGGCTATTCTGACTCTGATTGGAGTGGGGATAGGTCAAACAAGAATAGCACTTTAGGCTACATATTCAAGTTCTTAGAGGCACCAATTTCATGGTGTTCTAAGAAGCAACTTGTGGTGGCACTCTCAACATGCGAAGCTGAGTATATAGCAAGGTCTTTTGTTGCTTATCAAGCTATGTGGCTTGACTTAGTGTTGAAGGAATTGAAGATTGACAAAGAAGCCAATACAACTGTTAGTGGATAACAAGTATGTTATTCATTTAGCTAAACCCAGTTTCTGATGGCAGAAGCAAACACATTGAAACAAAGTTCCATTTTCTTCAAGAGCAAGTCAATCATGGAAGGATTGAAGTTGTGTACTGCAAGTTGTTGATATATTGACAAAAGCCTTGAAGATTGATAGATTTGTAAAGTTGAAGGAAGCATTTGGTGTTGTAGATAGTAAGAGCTTTTCAATTAAGGGGAGATTTTAGTTAGTGAATAACTAATAATTCAAAAGTTAGGTGGGTTTGGAGGTTAGTTAGTTAATAACTAACTTGTGCCAGTTGTGTTAGTTAGTTTGTATTCACTCCACATATATATGGAGTTGATGTAATCCAATTTATAGATATTTTTCAATAACATTCATTCATCATCATTCTCTCTAAACATTGTCTTGCTCTATCATGTTAGACATGTTAATGGTGACTTTGTTGTTGCTAGAATCGCTTGAGCCAAGAACAACCTTCTGGAAGTTAAAGGTGAGTGAAGCTTTAGGCCTTTTACTGGCTACACAATGGCTCTACACTTCTGCTATGCATCAAGTTGTTTTTGAAACAGTTTGTAAGCATATCATGTCTTACTTTCCTAGCTTTCAGGTAAAGTTTGTGAGAAGACAAGCAAATATAGTTGTTAGTCTTGAAAAGCCAGTGACTGTTGTTGCTAGTCCCACGATTTATCATCGAATTCCTACTTGTATCGTTAAGTTTCTTACGAATGAGAAGCTATAAGATTTCCTCCATAAACAAAAAGTAAATTAAATTGCCTTTCTTTATGTCTACTTTATCTTTTTAACCGTTTATACATTTGAATCTACCATTTTTTAATCTCTATCTCTAAATTGAATTTAAAAAATTATCAATCTTATATCACAATTTGAATTCTTCATTGTAAATTAAAAATATAATATATTATATCAAAAATATTTTTTCATTGTGAATTTTAATTATAAATATATTTTACATATCAAAAAGATTTATTTTTGTTAATTTAATTATATAAAATAAAAATTTATTATGTATAATAACCAATCTAAAATACTAGTTTTGAAAGTAAATAAAAAATAAGAATCATTTTTTTTGGTTGGTATGTAGAATGAATTTAGTTGTAAAAATTTTCAAACCGAAATCTAATCACGAATTACTATATAAATAAAAGTTAATGAATCTTATAATAATTACTTTTAAAATATCTTCAAAACTTTTTAATTAGTTAATTCTATATAAATATTTACATTAATCAAAATTAAATTCTAACAGAGTTGTTTAAGTGTAAATAAAATATTGTAGGTTTCACACTCAAATACAATACCTAAATAGAGTTGTTTTTAAAAGTATGCATAATTGTGTGAAAAATGACTGATACAACGGCAAAAAAAGTCTTGTGGAAGGCTGTTATAAAAAAGATTGAGGTAAAAGTGGAGTCTCAATAAGGATTTGTACTTGGTAAACTTTGAACTCTTATGTTTTGGGAATTGCTAGGGGCACCAGATTGTTGGTGCACCTAGCAATTTTTTATAATTTCTAAAATACCCCTCAATGTTTCGGAAGAACCTTCTTCCGCAGTTAATGTTACAACTGTGGAAGAACCTTCCGTGTCATCTCACGGAAGAATCTTCTTCCATGGCTTCCTGTGGAAGAAGTTCTTCCGCGTTCTTCCGCGAGATCACATGGAAGAAGGTTCTTCCGCTGTTGTTATTTTCAACTACAGAAGAACCTTCTTCCGTGAGTTAATTTATTTTTTTTATTTTAAATTTTGGGATTATTTTGTATTTGTCTATATTATTTTGTATTTTGTATTTTGTATTTTACTATTACAAAATTTAATGCATATTTAATTAGGGTTATTATTACAAAATAAAAAATATTTATTTGATATATATTAAATTTTGTAATAATAAAAAAAATTGTGATAGTAAATAATTTTTATTTTAAAAAAAATATATGGATTAATTTTTTTTTATTTAATCTGGGTTACTATTACAAAATTTAATGTATACTTAATTTGAATTACTATTACAAAATTTAATGCATTAAATATTTTTGTAATAGTAACCCGAATTAATGCATTAAATATTTTTTATTTAATTCGGATTACTATTATAAAATTTAATGCATTAAATATTTTTGTAATAGTAACCAGAATTAAATATGCATTAAATATTTTTTATTTAATTCTGGTTACTATTACAAAATTTAGTGCATATTTAATTCAAGTTATTATTACAAAAGAAAAAATATTTATTTAATATATATTAATAGTAAAAAAATTTAAGATAGTAAATATTTTTTATTTTTAAAAAAATATGCGGATTAAATATTTTTGATTTAATCTGAATTACTATTACAAAATTTAATATATACTTAATTTGGATTACTATTACAAAATTTATGCATTAAATATTTTTGTAATAGTAATCCGAATTAATGCATTAAATATTTTTTTATTTAATTTGGATTACTATTATAAAATTTAATACATTAAATATTTTTGTAATAGTAACCAGAATTAAATATGCATTAAATATTTTTTATTTAATATATATTAAAAATTTTAATAATAAAAAAATTTGTGATAAATAATGTTACTATACATATCACAATATGTAAATTTAAATAATAAATTTTGTGATAATTAATTTTGATATAAATCATACTAATTATTTAATCTGTATATTTTTTTTAAAATAAAAAATATTTACTATTACAAATTTTTTACTATTACAAAATTTAATATATATTAAATAAATATTTTTTATTTTATAATAATAAATCGAATTAAATATGCATTAAATTTTGTAATAGTAACCTGAATTAAATAAAAAATATTTAATGTATTAATTCAGGTTACATTTACAAAAATATTTAATGCATTAAATTTTGTAATAGTAATTCAAATTAAATATACATTAAATTTTGTAATAGTAACTCAAATTAAATAAAAAAAATATTTAATTCATATATTTTTTTAAAAATAAAAGATATTTACTATCACAAATTTTTTTTACTATTACAAAATTTAATATATATTAAATAAATATTTTTTATTTTGTAATAATAACCCAAATTAAATATGCATTAAATTTTGTAATAGTAAAATATAAAATACAAAATATAAAATAATATAGACAAATACAAAATAATCCAAAAATTTAAAAACCAAAAAAACAAATTAACTCACGGAAGAAGGTTCTTTCACGCAGAAGAACCTTCTTTCGTGCAATTTCGCAAAAGAAGTTCTTCCGCGGGAATCTAGAGAAGAAGGTTCTTCCATTGTTGTTATTTTCAACTGCGGAAGAACCTTCTTCCGTTGCTTCCTGCGGAAGAAATTTTCTGCGAGATGACACGGAAGAAGGTTCTTCCGCAGTTGAAAATAACAACGGAAGAACCTTCTTCCGTATGAAGGTATCCGCATTTTTTAAACAAGGACAATTTTACCCATTCACATAATTGCTGGTGCACCTAGCAACTCCCTTATGTTTTTATACTCTCGTTTTGATGAGCTTATTAAGCGCATCCAAGAGTCTTCTGCATATTATTTAGTCGAGAGCTTATGAAGCATGCTAACAGTAGAGCGCATAGAGGTGAAAAATGAGATTATGGTGAGTTTGTTTTAACTTAAAAATAAATACTTTTTAAAAAAATAAATAGGATTTTCGTATTAAAATAAGGAAAAAAAAATTGATTTTAAAAAAAAACAATTTAGACATACACATTAAAAAAAATAAAAATTATTTATTTTATTAAAATAAGTATTTATTTCAACAAATAACTTTAAAACAAACTGATCCCATATCATTTTACAAGTTAACAATTAAGGGTTAGATCTACCTTACAAAGTCCGATCTATGTTAGGTATATGATATTGAAAAAAGCTTCAGGAGTTAAGGTGTTATTTGTTACCAAATGATGTTTTTTAAAACCCAGTTAGCGTATAACCATAAGACCAACCATGATTTATGCTATTCATTCTTGAATATTGGACAATGAAGAGTGAACAAGAGTCATGCAAAAATGAGGATGTTGCACTGAATCATTGAGCATAAAAGACAAGATACATATACTTATTTATCCCATATAGAAAAAATAAGAATGCCACCTATTAAGTAAACAGAGAAATAGACCGGAAGAAGCCCAAATAAGAGAGATCATATGGACAATAGGCCAATACTTGAGTTGAAGGGAAAAAGAGAAAAACTATGTACAAAACAGTTAAAAGGGCTAAATTTATATCTAATTTGCCTTTTTAAGACTTGCTTTGTGACAACATAATTTCATTTGATTCATATAACCAACAGCTAATGGGACAAGACCTCTGTAGTATTCACCAAGATACATCCAACATTAAAGAACTTGATGGTCCAGAATGCTTTGTTAGATGATGATAGAACCCTATGACATGCATTTCACTTAAATATTCATCGAGTATGTAAACAAATCTTTCCTAATGATCCATATAGGAATACGTGATAATTTCCCTCACAGTGAAAAACTTCTGTTTGTTACTTCTCATATTGGGAAAAAAAATATAATCAGGTAATTTTATATTTTTCCAAACAGGACTATAACTTCTTGCAGTTACTTCCCCTAATTTCACCTTTATGGTGTCTTAATTAGATATTTCAGGCATAAGAAACTATCCACTACTTAATCTAATAAGAGTGCTTTTAACAAATCCTTGCTGCAGGATTTTAGTAACTACAAAGCTACCAATGACATCAATTGTTGTTCAACTTCTTCCCAGTTCTTAACTTTGATCACCAGGGGATGCTCATCAGCTGAATTGGTCTTGGACCAAGGGTACGAGTTTTCATAATCAAAAAGTAGGACTCTAATTCCGGCTTCAGCGCACTCTATGGCGTATCTTGGGTTATCATCAATGAGAACCGTAGCATTTATAGACCTAACAGTATGCAAGGAATCTATCAGCAACTAATCATTGGAACAAGTAAGCTTTCAGCTTTTTGGATTTGCCTATCCAGAGCGTAGATAAAAAATGTTGACAAGGAAACAACGGATTTAGGCAAAAGCAGAGAAATGAAGGTGAGCAGGATTAAGTGGCATACCTACAAATCTCCGACTTTGGTCTAGACATCCCATCAAGGGCAAAGTGGTTTCCAAAGTGAATCTCCTGAAACAATCCTGAAAAATGCTTCTCTATCCACTCAAGTGTATGATCCTTGATTACATTTTGCCGAGATCTGATCATATAATATACAAATAGCTGTTAGTTGATGCTGACCAGATTCTGCTATAGGTTAAAGTAAAATAACTATTCAATACCAACATCATACGTTACAACTGATAGGCTACAAAATGTTGATAACTTCTGCAGGGATGTCTGAGCACCTGGGATAGGTTGGATCCCTGACTTGAAGTATGGTGTCTCAAAAAACTCATGAACACGGGTATTTGCTGCACAACAAGAAGGCATTCAGAACAACGCATAAACTTTATGAATTTCTTTAGGCATATAATCCTCATCATATAAAACAACTCAATAAAGTTATTGATTTGTTAGACTGTCCACATAATCAATAGTTTACATACAAGAATATGAATATGATAGAATCATAGATATTTAACATCCTGTAACCATGGGAAGCCCAAGGTCTGGAATATTTGGAGTGGGGAATATAGGAAGGCATTTTTCTCTGAGGAGCTGAGACTCTGGTTGTATCCTTTTTAAGAGCTTAGGCTCTCATTTTCCATTATCTTAATACTACACCTGCTCTATTTCTGTTGTTGGTGCTTCATTTGTATATACTGCAGCATGAATATAACTCAGGATCTTGGACTACTTTATTTTCTTTTTTCCCTTTTTTCCATGACAAGGGTTGCTCCCTATTAGCATGGTATGCAAAAAATTATAATTTGACAATTTTTTGGTCCACAATTACACTGATTTAAGAACTTGATTTACAATAGACCTGATCTCCTGAAAGATGCCAAATTTCAAAACATAACACACTCCAATCACCGAACTGCTGAAAATGAAATAAGAAAGACAAATAATTTATATCTAATTATCCCACAAATTTTCATAAGAAATGAAGTAGGAAGACAGAAGACTAATTCACAATTTCACACAATGCAATATCTATGTGATTGACAGATATGCAATTACCTTCATCACGTGAGCAGTTCCATATCTGCAATAGAAAAATGAAAGGTGCATCAGACTCACTTACAGACATGCTCATCAATGCAATACAATGGATTAAATGAGTTATTAAAAGCACAAATTATCTTTTCATCAGTGAAATTTCCATTCATAGCACCAAGGTGGTAGAAGCCAGATACACCTCATGCATACAGTACATTGCAGCTCAAGGAAAGATAATATAAATGTACTCAAAGAAAAATATGAAAAATCTACAGACGCCAAGAAACCCATCATAGAACAGAATTAAGAGTTAACAGAAATGCATGGTTCCATTTATACAAGCAGCTATCTATATATCTAATCACAATTCGAATTGTGAATTGTTAAGTTAATTTTTGAATTGTGAATCATTATTTGTATCAAATTGTAAGATTCAAAGACACAGTGAAAAATAGCTTGAATATATCATAAATAATCTATAGTATTCAATGTGATGTCAACTAGAAAATTAAATGACTGTAAGACTCTCAAACAATTTGGGCATCTAAACAATATTCAGTGCCCATGTGAATTTATTTCTCTGTCCTGGCTGGATCCTGTAAGTGAACCCATTAGTAATACATCTGTGACTTCCTTGCTACAAATAAAAGAGTTCATGGCAGAATTTCACTGATGACGCTTCATCACTTTGGTAGAGTTTGGTAGACACATTAGAACTGAGCTGAACATATCAGATGGGTTTGTTCTATGTTTGGTGTACTTTGAAAAGAAAGTAGAATAGGACATAAGGTTAAGAAGAAGTACCACAAAGTGTGAAACCAAGGAAAGCAAAACAGAACGTCTGTTTGCATGCCAACCACTACATTTGTGGAGAGGAGAGTTCCCCACTCATACTATGCAGGCAAAATGAAGAATAGATAACAACATGTGATACAATGCAAATTCCAACACCCTGATAAGAACCTTAGGAGAACCACACCACAAAAACTAGACGTTGTAGTTGGAGAGTCCAATGTCTTATAAACCCCATACTAGAATCTCATACTTCCAATGAGAGACTCAAATCCCATACCTTGCTATTGCAACTGGACCCTAACACGCCCTTAAGCTAACAAACCTTTAAAATTAGATGTATATAATTATCAATCATTAGTCATAGATTAAACATAAAATTACATCATGGAAGATCAATACCAAAGAAAATTAAATCATCTCAAATAAGCCTAATTCCATAAAAGTTGGGTTTCCATGCAACTGTTTTGCCAATAGCTTCTAATGCTACATCTGTTGTCATTTTTTTGGTATGAAATCTAAGGTTACAATTCTTTTGTAGAGGATTAGTGAATAAGGGGGGAAATGAGCCTTTGAAAGAACATGCGAGTTATTGTATTATTGTAAATACAAAATTTGTAAATTTCAAATTTCCAATTACTTATCATGAATAAAAAATAGAATTACTGAAAGCGCTATCAAGTGTACCTTGAAGAACTCATACACGTGATACTCAGAAACTGAACAATTTGATGAGTATCGATCTGCTATGAACTTGTTCAGAGCTGACACAAAGTTTCCTAATACTGTTTATATAAAAAAGCAAATGAAAAAAGTACACATTAAAGGAAAACACAAAAGTAGATAATGCTAGAGCTAAGTTTATGTTCTATGAATCACCAACAACGACATAAGTTCACATTTAGCAAAAAAAATTCAAAGAAAGGTTCAACTCAAACATTGACCAATTAAATTAAAGAAACTATACATAATACATGTAACATGCCTCAAGCTTATGTTTGAATTGCAGAATAAACTGACTGTTTCATGCACCCAGGGAGGGGGTTTCTGACTCAGTTTCTTAATCATTTAATGTTGTTTAAAAAATACACTAAAAAAAATAAAAGGACAGGAAATGCAATATCGATCCAGACTAATTGATGAAACTTGAACAGGATCACACAGGTTCTTCAAAGAAAATTACATGACAAAATAGTTAAGCCAGGCCTAAGAAGATACCATATAAGATTTAAAAAAAAAAAAAAAAGATGGGGGGCACATGCATACATCAATACATACCTTCATCAACATCAACAGCAACAACAAGTTTCTGGGGCAATTGTTGATCAGAGAAACAAAAGGGTTTGGTGGGACTTCCACCCAAAGATCTATCTTCAACATCAATACCCTTCTCTAAACCACCTAACAAGGGAGGGTGAGGAACACATGCAAAACCATTGGGTTTTTTCTTTTCCTTCACAAAGACCCTATTGGCATTATCACCGCTATTGGCATCAAAACAGGCTTTAAGAGTGAATCCAACGTTTCTGTTAGCCTCAGAGGAAGAAACAGAAGGAAAATGGGAAAAGGCCCTACTTAAATGGGAACAAGGATCATAGCCTAACATAAGAGCCATGAGAAGAAGAACAAGAAGAAGAAGAAGAAGATAATGGCAATGCTGAAACAAGAAGCACACAGGGCCTTGCAGGTTCTTTAATTTAAATATAGCAACAACACCATATATAATCTTACTAAAAAAAACAATATTCTCTTACGAAAAAGCCGAGACCTTTTTGACTTGCCACCACTCAATAGAACAATTTAATTATGCATCAAGGACCAAACTTTCATTGGACACTCTCATTCAGAAGCAAAAGGACCTCTTCCTAACAGATAAAATCTCAAAATGGGAATGTCTGAACAATATATTAATGAGATTTCAGAAAATAAAAAACAAAACTTGGCAAACCTCGGACACAAACAGAATTGACATGAAACCTGCGAGAAAAATAAATGGGTTGGCACGAGAAGAATCTCTAGAAGATATTAAATTATAATAGAGCAAGAGGGGTTGAAGAAAGGTGAAACTTCTCAGATCTTGATTTCTCTCCCAACGTTATATACAGGATCAAGGCGGCTCATATAGACACGAGTGGCTCCTTTTGAAAGATTAATGTTAACTAACTAATAATTAACATAATCTTTGTTGTCCAAAAAAAAACAATAAGATAAACTTGAATTACTTGCTGTCGATAAGCCTTCACACTCCTAGCAAGTAATCTACTCATATCTAAAGAATTTGATATATTTAATTTATCTTCTATCACAAAAATAAAAATAACTCCTAAAATTAAAAATTATTTATTATTAGAGAAAATATAAGATAAAATTATTTTTTTTCTATTTATATTATCTTAGAAATCAACTTGAGATCTTAACATTTAATTTCATTCCATTTCTTAAAGTTTGGTAAATCAACTTTATTCTAATTTATATTCTAATATCTACTTACTTCAATTTCTTTAACTTGTTTTACTACGTAAAAAATGTGTTTGACTATTTGGTAAAAAAATATTCTTTTAGTAATTTTTAGTGTTTTTTAAATCAATATTTAAAGTAATGTTTTTTAATTTCTAACTTTAATTTTTATTTTTTTTATTTTTATCCTTAATATATTCATCAATTTTTTTATAATATTTTTTTAAAATAAATCATTATTTTATTAGTTTTATATTATTTTACATTTTCAAATACTTTAGTAGCTAATTTTGCTAAAAATAATCATAACCTAAATTATAAGTATTTAGTATAATTAATTGTCAAATTTTGCTAAAAATAATCATAACCTAAATTATAAGTATTTAGTATAATTAATTGTCAAAATAGCTCAAAAGTATAAAATATCTGATAAATAATAAAATTATGATTTATTTAAAAAAATGATAATCAAGAAATTAAATAAATATATTAGAGACAAAAATAGAATCAGATATAAAAAAAATTAAAAGCTAATATTTTAAAGTAACTTTTAAAAAAATACTAAAAATTACTATAAAAAAAACTAGTTAAAATTTATTAGCCAACATTGGCAATAAGTATATTTTTACTTACGACAATTGAGTGAAAAATTGAAATGATCTTTTTATAATAAAAATAACATCATACCATGCATATAAATGAAAACAATAAAATATTAATTATTAAAGAGTGTTAAAAAAAAGTGTTAATTAATTGACTCATAACTCTCCCTTTTGCTTTAAAAGGATGTTGCGTTTTGCATTTTGTTTCTTATTATCAAACTTAAAAGTTTGGATCCTAAGGTTCACGAGGATTAATGGAGGTGTTAAAGTTTAATATACACTTATAAATATATTTATAAATTACAGATCGATAAAATTCTAATATAAACAGTGAAAAATCACATTTTTATAGGATATAAATCTGTTATACATGTAAAATATAATGAGAGAGAGAGGAGATGTGTATGGATGAAGTAATTTGGATAATAAATTAATTATTTTTAAATTACTAAATTCGTACATAAATTAAAAATGATAATTTCTCTTAAGAGAAAAGGTTAAATTTTGTTGATTTAATTTAACGTAGACTAGAAAACATAAATTAAAACAAATAATTAACACCTTATTTCTCATTTTTAGTTTGCCCGTATTTATCTGTCGAAAAAAAAAAAAAAAGAAGCTTGTTCGTACTTATGTGATTGCTTATTTATATTTACCTCAAATTTTGTGTTAACATAACATCTGCCACTGAAAGTGCGAAGTAGAACTGGAAAGATACAGGAACCGGTGGTGGAATGGCTATTCTATTCACATGAAAAAAAGTGTCCCACCAATAACGCAATCAGAAAATAAAAATTAAGTTAATTTTTAAATTATACAACTTTAATATTCTAATTCTAATATTTAAAACAAATTCATTGATTTTTTTTCAAAAGTTATTTAACTTGGTCTTTTTTATACAAAATGATAAATACAAATAAAACAAATATTTTTTAATAAAGTCAGGAACTAACCAAGAATTTTTAACCATCCCAAATAAAAATAAAAAATTTATAAAAATTTGAGAAGTAATTAAAGAATTTTTTTAAAAAAAAATATTTGTATTAATTATTATTTTAATATTTAATTTCAGAAATTAAACAATAATGTTTTTGGATAGAGAAATTTAAGAGTTTAATTGTTACATATTAGTATTAATGTAATAAAATTTCTGCACTTTTTCAACGTAAAATTGCTTATAGAAATTAAAAATTCGTAATATATATATATATAAAAGACAAATTGAAATAAAGGTCAGTGTCGGTAGAGTTTCTGTTACTTTCCCAATGAATCGAAAAGCAAAAAATGGACACCAAGCAAAAAAAATTATCGTTCCCTTATGTATCTGGACACACATAGTGAAATGTAGTATACGGGCCGAAAGCTTAGTTTTGAATAGGATTGATGGCTTAATATTTTTATTGAAAATGCGATATAATTTGGAAAAGTTGATAGAATTTATTAAGACGTTATGTTTTTTTTCTTTTTCTTATCCATAAATTAACATGAATTTACAACAAAGAACTACTTTACTCTACCAAGTCTCTTGATTAAATTTGAGAAAACATTTTTCAAGAATAATTATAAATATATTAAATATCATTTAATTTTTATTTTATTCCTTGATTCTAAAGATTTACATATAGAAACACCAAAAGAAAGTTGTTAAAAAAATTAAATAGTGTCTTTTATAATTATTTAAAAATTAAAAGAAAAAGCATTTTGTTAAAGTGAAAGAAATCCTAACTTCTTTTTCTCTTTTACAGGAAGTAAGGTATTCCAATAGTCTGAAAAGTTATGAGATAAATCTTAGAGGTGTAAAGATTATTAAAGTGAGTTTTGTCTCTTCCAACGAATATGTAAATCAACCCTTTTAGTAAGCTTAAGAAACTCAATGATTTGCTCTCCAAGCAAATGATGAACTTTAGTTGAGAGAAAAGAAAATGAATATAAGTGTGAGGAAACAAATAATGAAACCAATTGAAGAGAGTGTAAAGTAAGGTTGTTTGGTTGAAGTAAAAGAAAGTAAAAAAAAAGAAAAAATATTTGAATTAAAGTATTTGGTAGATAAGAAAAGAAAATAATTTAATAGTAAAGAAAAATGTATTGTTATTATTTATTATAAATTATTTCACTCTTAATATTAGTATTTATTATTTTTATTATTATTAGTTACTATTTGTATTTTTATATTTATTATTTAATAATAATATCTTATTTTATTCATAATATTTATAATCAATTTATCAAAATAATAATGATAATAATAATAATAACAATTAATTTATAATATATATATTATTGTTGGACCTAGTTGAAAGGAATTGAAGATTTGATGGATTCTCAACCAATGAAGACTTTGAAGAATTGGAGTTTTGATAAGTAATTTCCTTGATGATGTGTGTGTTCTTTTATTTGATCTTGAATTAAGTTTTAAGACTAAGTTGCCTCAAGCCTACACCAATCTAATAATCAAATGGTCATGATTTTGTGAAAACACTTAATCTAGATCACCATTGGTTTAATATGTTAAAATGCTTTTAGTTTTTCTAGAAAAGGGAAAAGAACCATTTAATTGATTAATCGTTTAATTTAATCAACTTGGGACTGTTAGTAAAATTTTCCAAGTGAATAGGCAATTTAGTCCCTGAGATTGTATCCATTTTGCATATTAGTCCCTAACTTAATATTAAATTCAAAATAGTCCCTATCTTTGCAAAAGTGTTGCAAAATAGTCCTCCCGTTAAATTTTAAAGTAACGTCGTTAATGATGTCAATTTTAGTGCCACGTGGACTATCCAACGTGGCACTAAAGGATGACGTGGCATGACACATGGACGTGCCTCTTAAAAGATGTCATGTCATTTGATGATAACAAAACGAGTAAATAGGCAATTTAGTCCGTGACTTTGTACCCCTGTTGCATATTAGTCCCTAACTTAATGAAAAATTCAAAATAGTCTCTATCTTTTGCATAAGTATTGCAAAATAGTCCTTTCGTTAAATTTTAAAGTAATGTTGTTAGTGAGGTCAATTTTAGTGCCACATCATTTGATGATGATAAAATGAGTGGCTTCTTTAAATTTGATGGTTCTGAACCAATTGAGGCATATATACGAAAAGAACCCACACACACTTGCACAAATAAAAAGAACCAAAAATCCACAGTAACAACCTTATCTCTGTAGCCGTCAACAACAATGGGCGAGGTCTGCATAACCATTCTATTTTCCTCTTTTTTTTTCTTCAATTACCATCAATATATCATTTCGTGTTCTGATTTTTTTTGTGTGTGTTTTGAATAGGAAGAGAAAAAACCAGAGGAAAACAAAGTGGAGGAGAAAAAAGCAAATGAAGAAGAAAAGAAAGAAGAAGAGAAAAAACCAAAGGAATCAAAAGATGACAAGGAATCCAAGGAGGAATCTGTGCCGCCAGAAATCGTGCTAGGCACAACCTTTGCAATACATGGACACTTTAAGCACGATTTCCGGCATCTTTTAAGTTAGGGACTATTTTGCAACACTTATGCAAAAGATAGGGACTATTTTGAATTTTTCATTAAGTTAGGGACTAATATGCAATAGGGGTACAAAGTCAGGGACTAAATTATCTATTTACTCATTTTGTTATCATCAAATGACGTGACATCTTTTAGGAGGCACGTTCACGTGTCATGCCACGTCATCCTTTAGTGCCACTTTGGATAGTCCACGTGGCACTAAAATTGACCTCACTAACGGCGTTACTTTAAAATTTAACGGAAGGACAATTTTGCAACACTTTTGTAAAGATAGAGACTATTTTGAATTTAATATTAAGTTAGAGACTAATATACAAAATGGGTACAATCTCAGGGACTAAATTGCCTATTCACTCAAAATTTTCCAAGTGTAAAGATTTTGTCATGTTCAAAAAATGGTT
Source organism: Glycine max (assembly GCF_000004515.6). Classification (NCBI taxonomy): domain Eukaryota; kingdom Viridiplantae; phylum Streptophyta; class Magnoliopsida; order Fabales; family Fabaceae; genus Glycine; species Glycine max. Next base: position 8,498,430 of record NC_038245.2, read on the forward strand.
GATTTGATTTGTCAGATATAATGTTGTTTTCGATTAGTGATTCAATAAGGAGTATATTATGATTGAATCGAAAGTGATTTTATGTAAGATGATGTAATTATGATTAAGTGTTGACATTAGAATCAAGTGCATATATTGTTTAGAGATATTTGGAAGTCATTTGATCACATGATCAAATGAAGATTTGATTACCAAATCAAAAGAAAGTTTACTAGAGGTGTAATGTTCATTTCAATGAATTAACAATTGAAAGGTGAAAATTGATAAAGAGATTTGCTTGATGAAACATTTGAAAAGTTTCTAAGTATTTGGTGAATTTGATTTGTGAGACGAGTTTCTAAAGACAAATCATTCAAAGACGTAAATGAAAAACGAAGAAGACAATTATCAACGAGTTTTTTTTGTAAAAGAAACAAAATAGTTGTCAACATCTAAGATAGTCTATTTGTTTAAGTTGTACAAATGCATAAATCTTGCAATTCAATTGTTGAGTCCAAAAACTATAAATAAGCACAATAGTAGTCATTTTTTCCTTGGGGAGAACAATTGCACAAGTTTCGTTACCACCAACACGTCGCACGAGACAGGCTCCCAATCCTAGGAACAATGTGTATATTTGAACTCATATTTTAACGCAATTTATCTTTAATGTCATTCATTTTCTTTTGATGAATTTACTTTATTGAAATTCTATTCTACATTTCTTTTACAAACTCTAAACTCTTTCCAATCCCCATTTCTTCTCTAAATTGTCATTCTTTTATTTTTCTTCATTTTACATTGTATTTCAATTACACGATCGATTATACTTTTATTTCTACACAATTTTTCTAATTGCGAATGTAATTGAAAATTTTCTTTTTTGATTTCATAAACAATTTTATCTTTCCTTCTGAAATTTATTTTCACATAGTTTTCTAATTAGGAACGCAATTGAAGGTTTTTCTATTTTGATTTCATAAACGATTATATTTTTACTTCTAAAGATATTTTAACTTTGCATAACATTCTGAATGCATTGTTACTTGTTCAAATTATTTTATGAATTAATCTCATTGTTCTCTTAGTTAAAAGTTAGAACATTGCTAGTTTTTTTAATAAAAGAATTCATAATTGTTATTTTGTCCCAATAAATAAAATAAGTTATTTGTAGTTTATTAGAATTAAGAGAACAATATCAATATATTTATTTTTTATTATCCAAATGAATTTCCACCATAATAATTGTAATGTCATGTTTTATTTATTTTATTTTTTGTGTGATGGGATCTTATTTTACTTTATTTTGAGAGATATATGTTTGAGTGTGTTATTATGTAAATTGAGGTGTTTGTTTAGTAAAATTGCTAAGTTTTAGTGTATTTTGAGTGTAGTTGGGCCTAGACAGTTATGAGCCCAAGTATCTAGTCACAATAATGGATAGAAAATAGGTGGGAATAGAAGAAAATAGTAAATAGATAGAAAAGAGGACCAGACCTCTTCTCCTAAAATCCTTCACATTTTCAAACCTTAGAGTTTCTTTCTCCATTTTCTTTCTTCTTCCTTCTCTCCACTCCTTTGGTGCTCAAGAATCCTTTCCTCTAGAGCTTGCATCTTGAAACCCAGACAATGGTGGCTTGATTCTCCAAAATCCTAGAGGTTACCGTACTTGATTTTAATAGGTAGGTAACAATCCTTCCCCTTTGGTCCCTTGAGCTCATTTTTTTTCCTTTTGCTTAAGCTCTTTTATAGGTTGTGTTAGGATCTTGTTTTTTTAATCTATTTTGATGTTGACATAAGATTTGTTAACTGATCATAGATCACTATTTGGGAAGGTTCACTCAAAATCACTAACCTCCTCCTTGCTTCTTCCTTCTTCAAGAGCTTGGAAACCTAGGAGATTCTTTAAGGCAAGGGAAGCTTTTACTATGTAAATTATTGGTGCATGGAGTTTTGATGTTGTTTTTCATGATTTCAGGTTGTTGAATGTTGGATGTTTATGTTGTTTTGTTCATTTTTGGTTTTGGGTTGGATTTAGATTTATATGCTCTATTTTGAGGCAAAAACATGAACTACAGAATTATGCAGTCTTGCTAGGCAAACAAACCCCATTGCCTCAAGAAAATTCTAAGGAAAAAAGAGAGCTTTACTTGCTAAACAAGTTGAGTGACCCTTTAGGTAACTCAAATAACCAAATTAGGAAAAGTGACATTCATAAAAGTTGTATCCCTAGATGTTAGCTAACTAATGGTGTTGGTTTCATTTTAAAATATTGTGTATAACTCAAAAAACGATCAATTTAGTGAACAAAGATCAAGTGGTTGGTAATAAGTAAAAGTTTCAATTAGATGGAAATTTTAGGGAAAGTATAATTTCAAAATAGGTCTTGGTGTTAAAATAAAAGTTGGAAATAATCTTCTTAGCTTTTAGTTGAGACAAGCATGAACTTAACTGAGTTAGTATAGCTTTAACTATCATGTTTATAAGTCACTAAGGACATAGATGCATAATAGGAAATGAAGGAGATAGTAACCCAAAAACTTAAGAGATGTTATCAGAGCCATATATATGAGGCATAAAGTAATTATAATGGTAGGTAGATGTATATTTATAATGTTTGGTTTGACCTATGATTTTATTGTTGATAATTATCGTGTTGCTGTTGAAATGGATGAATTGTTGAGCTTATGGAATTGCTAGATAAGTTCCTAAGTGTATTGTTAAGAATGAGTATGGACATGGAGTATCATTTGGCCTAATGTACCATGCATACATGACATTTACTTATGGGTAGGCACATAAGTTGAGAGTGTTTAGTGGACTCCCAACCTAGTACTGGGGTTTTTTATGGTGGCTAACGAGAATGAGCCTATAGATTAGACAAGTGGGAGAAATCCTATAAATGTAAGGTCATGCAAACCTTATAGACGTAAGTCATTACCCACACTTGTCTAATTTTGATAAAACCACATCACCTCCACAGGGTCAACTCATGAGACTCCCTTAATGGTCAGAGAACTAGAACATGATAGGGGATGAGGTCTATGGGGATCACCCATAAGTTGTAGAAATCTCCATGGAGTCATGTCAATATTTTATTACACAATTACAGGTGTATTTGAGATTCAAGTATGATTTGAGCTTATGGTATAATATGTATGAATTGAATTGAGAATAATTGTTTTTATTCAAATTTCTGTTAAACTATAGTCTCATGCTTGTATTTCATTTATAATATGATTTCTTTTTGTGTAAGCTTACCCTTGCATTTGTGTTTGTGTGATGTTGTATGACTGTGATGATCGTGTTTGACACAGGAGCTGATAACATTGATGTTGAGGGAGATCCTGCAACCTCTTGAAGTTATACGATTGAAGGATAGACTAGGAGTCGAACTCCTTCTTTTGCTAGTGATGTATATTTTGTTAGAAGGGACCAACCTGTTAGTGTTGGTCGGCAAGTGTACCGATTCACTCAAGTAGCATAAAATGGTAAGACCGAGTATCGTATCCTCAGAGAATTTGTTTCACTCAAACATTGTACATTCAGTATGTAAACATTTGTGTGGATTAAAAGCAGAGTAAATATCAAGTTGGATTCTGTACTAAAATCTATTTGAACATAAACTAAATATCTAGAATTATGTAAGTGAAAACTATAAGGTAAAAAACATTGGGTCGTTCTACTAAATTTCTCTTGATGTTAATATGTATTTTTCTCTATTTAACGTTACCCTAGTGTTCTTATGCTGAGAAACTACTCAAATCAAGATCTCTCTAGTGAATAAGCCTAACTCTCTTTAAACTTCGTCCTTGATCCCTCAACAAACTTAGTCTAAAAGAGTTGCATTTAGCCTACAACATAATATAAACTAGATCACTGCACTTCATTCCTATACATACAGATTTATAGCTTGCTCTAACAAGTTAAATTACGAGCCTTGGGGAACTCCGAGATATCATTTTTCTAAGGGTTCCTGCAAAAAATCTCATCAAAATTCGACATTTCCCAATGCTAAAAATCCTAACTATAAATAGAAGCAATGAATAACTTTTTGGTTCAAGGTTCTGGTTCAAGGTTCTCTTCCATTTGTTGTTTTAATTATGGTTCAAGGTGAATAACTTTTATACTTGCTATAAGCTTATGGTTCAAGGTTCTCTTCCATTTGTTGTTTTAATTATTCATTTTAATTGCTGATTTGAAGTTTTTGGTTACGTAATTTTATGTTTGATTTTTAAGGTGCAAAGAATGTCATAAGTGCTTGCCAGGAATGTAGAGTGAGATGCTTGATATATAACGATTCAGTAGATGTTGTAGATGGTGGTTTGCATGATATTCATGATGGAGATGAGTGGTTGGTGTCTACGTGGAAAGTAAGATTTTGTTGAACCAACTTTTTTTTTTGTTTTGGTACTTGTTAATGGCTAGATAAGATTATTTTGTTTTGCAAATGAATAAGCATTTTTAATAGGGGTGTGTGAATTGCAGACTAACAACACGTTAAATGACCTTAAGGCTCAAGTGGAAGCTTTGATCCTGAGTGCCAATGACATTGATGGCGTATTGACATGCTCTCTTCGTCCTAGTAATGTTTTTGGACTTGGTGACCCAGAATTTGTGCCATACTTTCTCAAATTATCAAGATATGGTTTTTCAAAGGTAGTTTTCTTTTTTCTTAGAATTTGTTATTTTGGTTTGTAATTGTACATTTGTAGGATTCATATAGTGGGATAACACTTTTGTTATTGTTGTTGTTTACATATATCATGTGATTCATATTGGTTGGCGTTGCTGACTTCAAGTCTTTATTTTAGAGTAACAATTTCTCATTTCAGTTTATTATAAGGACTGGTGATAATCTTTCAGATTTCACCTTTTTCTGAAAATGTTACTCATGCCTATATTTGTGCAGAAGAAGCCTTAAATTTCCAAAAATTTTTTGTAGCAGGAAAGGTGTGTATATATTGAATATCAATTTACTGCTTGCTCTGATCAATTATTCATGTATAAAGTATTTTTCTTTTTGTGCAGACATTTTTCATCACAAATCTTGAGCCTATGAAATTTTGGGAATTTTTCTCACTTTTGTTTGAAAGTCTTGAATATCAAAGGTAAAATTGAGCAACCTGTTTTGATATATGAGTGGCATTATATTATTTTCAATGTTACTGATGTTTAGTTGTATATTTTGACATGTTTGAATGATATAGCTTATGGAAGTATTAGAAGAGGAAAAAAGCTTTATAAATTACATTTTCTTAGCTAGCCACACTGACTATTTCCTATCCATTTAGGAGACATCATAACAAATTAGCACTTTCTTAGGTATATTTGCTCCTTTGGCTTGCTATTTCATTCATTTCTAGAGGCAACAAAGGGCTATTTGTGTTTTTTCTTTATTTCCAATTTGTGATGTAGAAACAAAGCTTCAAGAATTATTTTGATGATGCCAAGGAATTTCAAAGATCATTCAAGATGAATTTCAAGGATGAAGAAAGCAAGATGTCAAGCAAAAGATCTCAAGATAAGATATAAGATAGACTCTTAGAAAAGTTTTTGAAAAGCACAAATGATTGACCAAGTGAGTTTCTATCTTAACAAAAATTTTCCAAGCATTTTACTCTCTGGTAATCGATTACCAGAAGGTTGTCTGGTAATCGATTACAAGAAGCCCAAAAATTTCTGAACAAGGTTTCTCAAAGGTGTAATCGATTACCATGGCATTGTAATCTAGTGCTTATAACGTTCAAAAATATTTTAAAAAACCTTGTAATCAATTACACAAAACATGTAATCGATTACCATTGGCTCTAAACGTTAGAATTCAAATATTTTCAAATGAAGAGTCACATCTTTTGAAGAAAAATAACTGTGTAATCGATTACACAAACATTGTAATCGATTTATCAGTGGAGAGTTTTCAGATAATCTGCCAACAGTCACATCTTTTCATTGAATTTTTGAATGGCCATCAAAGGCCTATAAATAGGTGACTTGGGCATGAATTTTCTTCAGAGTTTTCCCTGTTCTCAAAAGGCATAATCCTTTCAAACAAAAATATCTTATCATCCAACATTCCTTGGCCAAACACTTGTGTTATTCAATAAGGAATTGAGTGCTTCATTGTAAACATCTATCTCTTTCAAGAGAGATCATCTTCTTCTTCTTCTCTTTCTAATCAAAGGGCTAAGAGACTGAGAGTCTCTTGTTGTAAACCATCTGAACACAAAGGAAGGGATGTCCTTGTGTGTTTCAGAAAGTGTAAAGGATTTGCGAGATAGTGGAACTCGCAAGCGGGTTTCTTGGGGATTGGAAGTAAGCAATGGACTTTGCCGAACCAGTATAAAAACTGTGTTTGCACTTTCTCTTCCCTTAAACTCTTTAATTTATTGTTGTTTAACATTTACATTCAGATTGTTTAATTTGAATCATCATTTAGAAATTCATCTTTAAGGGAACTTGGAACTTGCATTAAAATTAAAGTAGAATTTTTAATTGGGGAAATAGTTTGTAATATCTTAATTCAACCCCCCCTTCTTAAGATATCTGAGGCCACTTGTTTAACATGTGACCTCTTATACTATTAACCAAGTCAAAAAAATCCTTGCTATAATTGTAGGCCATTAATCAAACTTCTTGCTAAGGAATGAGTCATATTAACCATAGAATCATTCTCTCATTTAGCCAAAGACTCATCTTTTTCAAGATGATGGAGTTCCACTAAGCGATCAAAAGCAGATAAGCTACTCGATGGTGGAAAAGGTTAAAAACATAATGCAAGAAACTTGCATTGCAATGTTTACATACATCAATTAAGGTTTTCTATCTTTAGTTAATGTCAAAGCAATTTTTGGTGGAAATGAAATGAATTGAAGCATATTGATAGGTATACCTTATTGCACGAATATGTGTCTCATCTTGTTAGAATAGTTAGCCCTTAATCAAAAAATTAACTAATTAAAATAACCCTGACATAAGTATAAGGGAGGGCAACACCAACATCTATAAATACCTTGCTCGTAGGATTGCTTGGATATTTGCATTTTCTTGTTTATAGGGTAAAAGATGTTGTCTCATTTTCTTGTAGTGTCGTGAAATGGACACATTTCAACGTTTGATTGCAGGGTGGGGTAAGCAGGGGTCCCTTTTAATCAATGATGCATGTAATTAAATGAAATAAAGAAATAGAATAAGTATGAATGTGTATAAAAAAGATTAAGTGTGATTAGGTGTATAGTGCAAGTGTTGTATTGATCAATAAGTTAGTTACCCTTTTCCTCTATTTCACTTGCACAATAAGACCATTATTGTTTGTATTCACAACTCTCAACTGGGTTTTGATTAAAATGATCTAACCTGTAATTTTGTACAAATGTTCATTGGAGATGGAGCAAAACTTGTTCGCAATGCCTTTCAACTAGCAAAAGAAAAGTCACCATGCATTATTTTTATAGATGAAATTGATGCAATTGGAACCAAGCGTTTTGATTCCCCATTTGACACGTACCATGTCACTAGCCTTGAGTTAAATTGTGTTTTTAACTCAAATGATTGGTTTATAGACTTTGGGGCTAATGTTCATGTATGTGCTGATAAGAAAAATATTTTCTTTATATCAAGAATCAAGCACACCTGCTGTGAGCATGAGGAATGAGAGTATGACACATGTGTTAGGAGAAGGTTGAGTGAAGCTAGTGCTATCTTCAAATAATTTTCTTGTTTTAGATGGAGTATATCACATTTCTAATATTAGGAAAAATTAAATAAGTACTTCTTTGTTAGTCCAACAAGGGTACAAGGTTGCTTTTGAGTCCAATAGAGTTGTTATTACTAGACATGGTGTTTTTATTGGTAAAGGCTACATTTGTGATGATTTGTTTAAGTTAAGTCTTTTGCCTCTTTCTATTAATAAAATATCTAACATTTCTTCTTTTGTTGCAAATGTTGAAAAGCTATTGAAGAAGTTTAATTATTTTGATGTGAAACTTGTTTCTACTCCTTATGACTCATTCATTAAGTTAAATAAAAATTTGAGTAAAGGAATTTCTTCTCATAAATATTATCAAATTATTGGTTCTTTATTGAATTTGACAAACTTCTCTAGGCCTAAAATTATATATGCAATTGGTAGATTAAGAAAGTATACTAATAATCCAAATCATTCTCATTGGACTGCATTAGAAATGGTTTTTAGATAGTTAAAAGGAACCATTAATTATGACATTCATTATACATGTTTTCCTATTGTTATTAAAATTGACAAGTCATTATGTCTTTACTTTAGTTGGTGGTGTAGTATCATGAAAATCTGCTAAACAAACTATTATTTCACGTTCTACCATGAAAATAGAAATTATTGCTTTAGACACTGTTGTTTGATATTTTAGGGATCTTAATAAAATACCAATAATCACCGAAAACATATTACTTTAGATTATCAAGAGGGGTTGTGAAAAATACCTGGATCCATGATAAGCAGCGAAATTGATGGGTCTGAGGAACTGTTGGTTTTGTGTTCTTCCTCAACCAAATCACCGTTTTTCTTTTGGGACCTTAGGTTTCTCGTTAGATGGGGAGAAGAAAATACAATTTTTGATTTGGTGTATTAGGGACCACAACCTTGCTTTAACTTGTTAGAGTTCTCATTATTCCCTAACGGGCCAAACTGATTTTCGCTTATCAAGCCCATATTAATTTCTGATGATAGTCCAATAGGCTCACCAAATTACATTACTTTTATTGAGCCTATAAATGTAAATAACTAATAAATATAATATGTAGCCCACACTAATTAATTAATTAGGAATTATAAAATTCCTAACAATTGTTGCTAGTGACGCTGAGTTTCTTAAAAATTTGCTATGTGATTTGTCATTGTTGAATAAGCCTATACCTCCAATTTCAATGCATTGTGATAGTCAAGTTGCTACATATAAAGTTACTAGCAAAAACTTTAATGAAAAAAGAAGACACTTAAGAGTGAGATATAAGTCTATTAGAAATTTGATTTATCATGGTGTTATTTCTCTTGACTTTGTCAAGTTAGGAAACAATATTGCAGATCCACTTACAAAAGGGTTGATGCGCCAACAATTACTCGAGTCGTCGAGGGGAATGTAATTAAAGCTCATTGTTTAGTCACAACAATAAACACTCGTCTTCGTGTGATTAGTGATACCATGAATGAAGTTCAACGTGTAACAACAGAATTGTTTGTTGACTAAAGTACACCAAAATAATTTTTATGGAGTTGTCCTGTTTCACATTCCTACGAGGTGTATTATAAATTGTGATAATATTAATGTTGAGGTATTTACATATGTTTATTATTTTTGGTATAAAAAAATATCTCTTAATGAATCCGATGACAATTATTGTAGGGGTGAAGGTCACAAACAACTCTTTGAGGATTCATCTCGTGAATGTGGTGGTGAGGTCGTCATTGTGAGATATGGACTAATCTCTAAGTGACACTCACGAAATAAGATACATGCGTAAGGTCGTGTAACGCACAACCACTAATTAGAACCTAAATGAACACCAATATTGCAAGGGTTGTGTATTAAAGTCTAGTTAAATAAGGTGTAGTTTAAGACAACTAAGTCTCTATATTTTTCTGAGGTCCATCAACACTAGGTATAAGGCTCAAACTCGAAATGTTTCTTACATTGAAATATAATTTCACATGCTCCATCTTTTATGTTTCTATACAAATTGCATTTCTTAAAATATTTTAAAATATGTGGGGAGATGTTAGTAAATATTTGTTTTATAATTTAAAATTTATATAATTTATTACTTATATTAATTTTGTTTTTATAAAATAAAATATTTGTTTTATTCTATTTTTATTTTTTAATCTAACAAGATTTTTTTGTTAAGCTTAGTGGTTAGTTCCAATTATAATTGGTTTGTTGAGATTCTTTTTCGTGCACGTTCCACCTTACACATTGAGAGTTTTTAGATATTAGACTCGGGTTGTGTTCGTAAATATCACTTTTTTTTTAATTTTTTCACTTTTTTTTCTTATAAAAAAATTATTTTCTTAAGAGCAAGAATATTGGTATTCAAAAATTTCTGGAATCCTTTCACCGCATATGATCAGAACAACAGATTGTCGTATCTTGATAGAGAAGCACAATCAGAGATTTTTCTACCAATGTAGTGGAACATTTTTTTTTTCTCTAAGGATAACGTTTATGCGTTTCAACCCAAACTATTTAAAATTTCTTCCCAAAAAATATTTTTCTTTATACTTATTGTATATTATATTACATTGTTAATATGTCTTAAGTTACTTTGTTATTGTTATTTTATTATTTAGTTCAAGACATTATATCCTCTTCTCATTTATTCCTTTTATTTTTATTTTTATAACATTATCTTTATAATAAAATATTTTCTCTCAACTACCTTTTTTCTTTCTTTATCCACGAGATTTCAAAAAATAATTATGCCTTTGAGTTTGATGGCGTAATGAGAGCGGTGTGTTGCAAGCAAGGAGAGATCACGTGTGCCACAGGTGATGCGAGAACATGTGTGCCACTAGTGCCAATGGTTGTGCGACCACCTTTAGAGGCTGGCACAACAAGGATAAATTTGCCGTTGTGAGAGAAAAACTTGTGCAAAATCCTTAGTTCCTGATGGATATTTTCTAGATGGTGAAGTAGGTGAGAAGAAAAAAGTAGGAATTAAGTTGTCATTTTACTTTTTTTAATTGTTATATAATTATTTACTTTTAATTTCTGCCATTTAAATATTCTAATAATAAATCCAAAGACTAATATTATTGTTACACCCATGAATCATTTAAAATACTAATCCATGATAGAAGCCGCCCATGTAATAGATTATTCATCTATCAAATACTCATTAAAGATTTTGATAAATAGTCACTTTTATTCTGAACATATAATTGGTTAATAAATGTATTTTAAAAAGATGAAAATACAAAATTTAGTCCCCTAAAAATGTAAAAAATGCGATAAATATATCCGGATGTTAGCTTTCGTTTGTCACCATTAATAAAATAGCTTACATGTCACAGATGAATAAATTTGTCACTAAAATGATTGTCAACGTAGTCATCTCTAATTGTCAACATAGAGACATATTAGTCATATAATATTTTTTTCACTTTTAGTCTTCTCACTCGGTTGAGAAATGCATCTCTGAAAAGATGAAAATATAAAATTTAGTTATCGAAAGTGTAAAAAGTACAATAAATATATTAACATGTTAATAGTAGATTGTGACTAATTATTATAATTTGAAAAAAAATTATAATGATTGAGACAATTTTTTTTAACAAACTTGTAAATTAAGTTGAGTTTAAAAGAAAAAAGAATACTCGTTTTATAGTTTTATAGACTAAAAATAATTTTTTTAAGCTCATGCTTGATGAAAGTTTCAAGTAAAAAAAATGTTTATTGTAAAACATTGTAGTTAAATTAGATTCTTGAATAATTTTTTAGGAAAAATTGTAATTCCAATGACACTTTTAATTTGTAAAAAACAATCACCTTATTTGAAATTTATTTTAAGGTTATGATTTTTTAAATGACTAGTCAATAAAAAAATTGTATATGATTTAATAAAAGTAATTTAAAAATCAAGAAACTTTTATTATTATAATTTGTAATTTGATGTCATTGCATATACTAATAGACATTCATATTTTATTATGAAAAAATTATAAAAAATAATTAAATAAATAATATTTGATTAAATACAAACAATGATTTTCTTATTATTTTACAATAATTTTTTTTTCTGTGTTGATAACATTTATTCAAGGATTAACAATCAAAGAATTGATTTTTTATGTTCCTATACTGACTATTAGAGATGAATCACATTACCAATTATTTTAGTGATAAGTTTGTCCATTAATAAAAGTCAACGAGTAAATATATTTATCATATCAAAAACAAAAGTAATCAAAATACTATCTACCAAATAAGATTGTAGGTTCATAAGGATAATATTTTAAACACATACTTAACCAACATTGTGTCTGATTTTCAATTACTTCCAACTGAACCCCGATCAACATTTACTTTCCTTCTACGTTTTTATCTTGAAGAGTAGAAAACTCCATCTAACACCCACTCAAGCTAAAACAAACGCATAACATAACATGATCTGCTCGAGAAAAATAAAATAAAACAAACGAAAACTTAGTGAGTTGAAACGTCAGGAATTTCCAGTGGGCCCAGCAGGCCATGTGACTGCAACTTATGAGAGACGCAAAACCAGAAAACAAACAAATAAAGAAACCACATAAAAAATAGAAAAACCAAAGCACAAAAAACACATGTCTTAATAGAAAAGTCGGCAACGATTGATGGTTTGTCACACCACCGAAGAAGGCTTCAGGAATCTACATAGCTTTTTCCTCAGAGCGTTGAAAATTCCCAGACTCTCTCGCTTCCTCAAAATTTCGCCCTCTTTCATTCAATTCTCTTCTCTGCTCTTCTCTTCTGTTCCCACCTTCTGATCCATCATCCCTCGTTTTCTCCGAACAATGGCTGCTGGTGTCACTGTCAAGTCCGAGGTTCTAGAATCTTCTCCCCCTGAAGGAGTATGTTCCAACACGGAGGAAAACCACCTGGTTCAGACCAATTTGTCTGATGGGTCACCCAACAAGTATGTTTCTAACAAGTAACAACTCCTATGTCTCGCTTTCTATGAATTCATGCACTTTGTTCCCACAAAACCGGTTTTTTTTTTTAAGTTATTATTATTTTCTTCAATTACCCTTTTGATTTTGAACAATTTCTTTTGGATGTGAGACCGTGAGATGAAGAATAAGACAGTGGTTTGTGTTAATTCGATGGTTTCCGTTTGTGTGAGATGAAATAGAGGACCCATATGCTTTCGGGTTGTGTGGCCATTTAAGAAGTGATTTTTTTTTAAAAAAATTAAACTTATGTTGTGTGGCTGAAGGGGGTTTTGTTTAATTGGAGATATGTATAGAGAAGGTTGTTTAATTGGGAAAAAAAGAAGAAGTAAAGATAGTGGGTTTCAATTGTGCTTGTAAGTTGTAACCCTACCCTTAGTTTTCTGATGAATTGAGAGGATTTTTTAATTAGACCCATCTTTTGGATTAAGTGAATTAACCTGAGAGATTTGGGATAGAGGGTGTTTGATTTGGGTAATGATTTTTTTTTCCTTTTCAAGGATGAAATTCTGGGAAATTGAGGAGGAAAATATTTTCTAGGGCACAACAACCAACCTAGCCTTATTCAGTTAATCCTACGAGGTGGAATCTGCTGTGTAGATCAATTGATACCATTCAAAAACTAAATTTTCAAGGGATAATTTGGCAGTTGGTCATATTTAATGGTTCCATTGAAGTTTTCTTTGATCCACTTTACTCATTGGAACCTCTGTTCATCCTCTCACATAACCAAACCACCCACTTGAAGAAAGTTTATGTCTTCGTGTCCTTAGTAGGTGCCATTCCATTTTTCTATCAGATGTATTCATTCCTAGAATCCTAGTCTTATGTGTTCTTGTTTATCCACGCATTACCATCAATACTGTTATTTTCATTTGTTATTATCATTTTTTGCACTCCAGGTGGAATATTTCTGCTACACTGTACACTGTAGAGTATTGATGTTTTCTTTAGCTGTCTTGTAGAATTTTCTGAGTTTGATAGGCACTTTATTATCATAAATTATACCTGAAACATTTCTTCATTTAATCCACCTGGTATGAATCAATATTGGTGACATCTCTACCAGTCTACTAAATGTCTCGTTGTTTCTAAGGAGATGAGTTTGTCGCTATTCTATTGTGTACCAGGGACTCATTTTGAAGTCAATGCCTTTGGTTTAGTTTCATAAAAAAGCTTTTGTGCATATATTTTCTCACTTGGATAATGGATGGATCCAATTGGAAAGGGAGAGTTCTACTTTGATGAAATTAAAATTTAAAAGCAAAATTTTCCTTAAATCTATGTCTTTGGCTTAACTCTGTTTCAGTTTACCAACTTTGTAATGGTCTGAGGGTCTTTGCTTGACAAATATGATACATGACCTTCCCTGTCAAATTTAATAAAAAAGAATATTATAGTTCAAAATATAAACCCATATTCTAGTATGTATTTAAATACTATCTATGCCCTGGCTATGGAACCCAAATTCAAGTGCTTCCTAGCTGCTTGGCTTCAAGGGCATTGGCTGGTGGATCACAAATTAAGTTACATCTGATTGTTATTGATTTATGTTTAGAGGTTTGGTTTCTGAAAATAATTAATCTTAATAGGCATTCTTTATGCAGCATTATTAATGACACCAACATCGTGTAGCATGGTTGACAGATAACCTTGCTCCTTATGCATGTGGTTAGGGGTTCAATTCCCAGGTTTGTGTATGGAAAAACATTTGTTAAGAGAGATTAACCATTAAATGGACTTCAGTATCTCGAGGGATTAGTCCTTGGCTCTCAGCCGAGGGATACCCTGGGTCATCCAAAAAAAATTAATGGGCTTTCACTTTCCATATTGGTCAAGGATTTTGCTGGAGTGAGGGATTTAAAAATTGATGAAGGGAATCATACTGATTTTTTTTATCAGTATTTTGGTGTGTTTTAAAGGGTCAATAATTACCAATAGAACTTGAAACTTTTGCATTCATGTTAAGCTGTTAACATTGATACATATTTTGGTCCCTAGTGGGGTAATGCTGTTATTGTTGTTGTTGTAAGCACCAATTATAAAGACACCTACTTAAGTTCATATTTGGATTAGCTTATTTTGTGAGGAAAAAAAACGTTTTTTTTTGGTAGCTTCTTGAAGGATCTTTAAAGATTATCATTTCCCTTGAGAAAGGCTAAAACAAGCATGCACTTATACTAAGCTGTTTAGAGTTCAAATGTTCAATTGAAAATTAATTCTTCACACATCTCTTAATACTAAAAAAAGCTTCTCACTTTAAAATTTAGAAAATATAAGAGGAAATTTATTAGAACTAAAGCATCAAAGGTTTTTGAAAGTCTAATTTACATTTCCATCAAGTTCATGCTAACTGATGTTTTCTCATGTGTGTTTCTGATTGGTTGTTTATTTATTATTTTCTCTTCTAGGTCTGTGCCAGCATCTGGACTTAATGCAGTGATTCCTAGTGCAAATCAGCTTACCATCTTCTATAATGGGAGTGTTTGTGTCTATGATGGAATCCCTGCAGAGAAGGTATGCCCTTGCTGCACTTTTAAATCATGAATCAATCTTGCAGCTGTTGTTTCTTCAATCCTGGCTCTAACTTTACATGTTGCGAGCTTATGATGCAATTCTAATCATACATTGTTTTATTTACTAACAGGTGCATGAAATAATGCTTATTGCTGCTGCTGCTGCCAAGTCTACTGAAATGAAGAAGATTGTGACCCAAACTACCCTCATTTCACCCGTTCCCTCTAGGCCTTCTTCTCCACATGGAATCACTAACAATATTGCTTCCTCGCAGAAGAGTTCCATCTGCAGGCTCCAAGCTGGTAATTTTCCCATTATGATATTTAGAGATGATATTCTCAAACAATTTTGTCTTCTTTGTCATTTACCCTTTAATAACTGCACTGTGCTATTTTAATGTAACAAACTTTTAAATCCCTCCTGGCTTGGCTTTTGCATTATGTCTCTTTTCAGAATTTCCAATAGCACGCAGGCATTCACTTCAAAGGTTTCTTGAGAAGCGTCGTGACAGGTACTATCTACTTGCGATTTTTAATGGGGAATCTAATATCTAATCAGTTTAGAGTCTCCAATTTTGTGCATGATTTTCTTATACGTATCATTTATTTTTGTTAAAGGCTTGGGAGCAAGGCACCTTATCCTTCCTCATCAACCACAAAAGTGGCTGACAACATAGAGAACAACTTCTGTGCTGACAATGCACCAGAACTGGTTTCCTTGAACCGATCTGAGGAGGAATTTCAGCCAACGGTCTCTGCCTCTTGAGCATAACCAGTGTTTGCTCCGTTCTATGTTGTGTGATAGTGTGGAAGACTATGAGTATGAATGTAGAATCACAGACACTGATGTAATTGTATTAGGTTATGAAGTCTGTAACTGTGTTTTATATGTAACATAGCTACTAAACCTGAAATGGTCTGTAACAGTGTGACTTGAAAGTTGTGTGCATCTGTCCACGTCTAGGAAGTATGCTATGTGTTTTGATCACTCTATAGTAAACTGTTATTCTTGTATGAGACTATGTGGACAACTGATTATCTATTGTGTTGATGTTCCAACTTCTATTTTTATTACACCGTTGAGCCTTTAATTTTTCCTATTTGTTCCCGGCAGAGAAGAACTATAATTAGTTGGAAAAGGTTGATGAACTAATTGAATCTTAAGAATGTAAGATTTGAGAATATTTTAGATGTAAGACAAAAAGATGCTTAATACTTTCAATTTTTGTATTTGACAAGACAATTTATTAAAGGGAGTAAATCTATATATATCACTGTTTCTTTTGCAAAATGTGCATCAAGTAAATATATAAGAAATTCCTTAGATTTTTTTTTTTGTAATTAAAAATTTATAGTAGACCTTGACATATTCTGTTCAATATATAAATAAAAGTGAGCAATAAATAATTTTGTTTTACAAAGGTCTTTTTTGCCAATCCTCACAATCCATGTGCTTTTTTTGTTATAACTTGAATGTGTTCATGAAAAATGGTGGCTAAAACATTTGTCTACTAACTTATTAAAATTTAGGAGAGGAGAGGAAACAAGTCTATGGTGTTTACCAAAAACAAAATTAAAAAAGTGCAAAAGAACAACCTATTGGATTATGCATATTTAATCAATGAAAATAAAATATTACATATTTTTAGCCAACTCTACGAGTAATATTACTAAAAAAATATGACAAACTGATTTTGTATATATGATATACAATGCGTAAAAAAATTAAGTTTTATAGGGGAAAATCAGTCAATTTGACTGAAATTTAAGTGGTTCAATGTGTAAATTTACATGAATTATATGATTTTTCTGTGCCTATGTACATAAGAGGAGTAATTTATAAAGTGCAAATAACTAGTTTATTTTGACAAGGTGAATCCAACCACGATCGGCGCCTTAGGTAGAACTGCATTGGCTAGGGGAATTTATTTTGGCAGCAAATTCCTGTTTCCCTAATGATGCCGAATTTAACTATAGATGTTAATAATCCGACAACAGGTATATACACAAGTATTCAATATGTTCATTTGTCCAAGTGTCTATTCAAAACAAATCCTAATGAAACGGTCATGATTCGTCAATGCAGTTTTGGAAGTTCAAACGAGAGCAGATATGCAAGGTTAAGCTAAGATTGTTCAGCTTGTGAGCTTGTTGTTATTAATCGAATTGTTCACCCCACTGGTTTCTGGCACCACAGTTATGCATTGGCAACGCAATAAGATATGGTAATAACGTAACCTTATATATAGCCCGGACTATTTCATCAAAGTGTTCAGCTGTGATATTGTGATGATTATTCCTCCAATAGAGACAACAGTTTTATGCAAGAGAAACACTGGACACACATAAAACATCAACAATCTTGTGGGACTCACCTGTGACTCTCCTATTGGATGGACATGCTACGTGCACCCAACAACATTGTTGGTGCACCCAGCAAATAGTGAATAGGCGAAATTGCCCTTATGCAATCCCATCTTTCGGAAGTACCTTCCTTCGGATGAACTTCCGGGAGACGTTCTTCCGAAACAACTTTCGAAAGAAGAAGTTGGTCTTTCAGAACTTCATCCGGAAGAAGGTTCTTCCGGAAGACCAACTTCTTCTTCCAGATGTTGTTTTTTAAATGAATTTTTTTTCTTCTGATAAATCAATTACGTTATAAAACAAATAATATTATTATACATAAATTATTAGTATACATAATTATGGCTAACATTTGTAATTCATATTTTACATGCATGTAAATTTGAATAATAAATTGTGACAATTGAGTATAATTTGAATCATACAAATTACTTAATTGGTATATTTTAAAAAAAAATAAAATATTTACTATGATAACATTTTATTTGTATTACAAAACTTAATATATAATAAATAAATAATTTTAATTTTATAACAACGTGAAGTAAATATAGATTTCATTTTATAATAATAACCAAAATTAAAATAATATTTAATGCATATTTAATGACGATTTTGTCCCTGTGTTGTTTTCTTTAAATTTACTGTGCTATTTTTCCGTTTTACACCTTTTTGCTTTCACTTTCATCCCGGTGTTCTTCGTATTCCTTTTCCATAAAAAGCTTTCAAAGTTTTGGTGGTTCCGTTTGTGTGTTTGAAGTAGCCGTTCAGTGAAGGTTAAATATTGGTGGTACGCATTTCGTCGTTGTTGTTGGTATTCGGTCGTAGTTGTTGTTCCTATTTCGTCGGAAGTACGCATGTATTGGTTTTGTTTGCGTTTTTGTGTGTAGATTTGTTAGAGAAAGTGAACAGTAAAATGGTAAAAACTTTTTCCAGAAGAAAAACTCTGAACTTCTAGAAGGAGGTGTTCCGGAAGAAGTTGTTCTGGAAGAAGAACTGTGAACTTCCGGAAGAAGTTCTTCCGGAATATTAATTTTTTAAATTTTGTTTAGAATTCTATTTTAAAATTAGTGAAAAAATTTATATATATATATATATATGAATATTATAATTTGTAATATTTGTATTTGAAATTTTTGAAATTGTGGATAATTTGTTTAATTAGGTATAATGATTTTGGTATAATATTAAACGATTTAGGTAAAATAATTGTATTTTGTTGTAGTAGAAAAATGTTATATTAGTTGTTAATTATAGTGTTAAGTTTAGTTTAAGTAAATAATGTAGTTATAAATTTTGAATGTATTTGTATTAGTTCTTAATATGTTTGTTAGTTAATATGTAGTCAATTCTTAGATATGGTTATATGGTAATTTGAATGTACTTGTGTATGATGCATAATTTAATAATATGTCATTAAGATGGACGAAGATCAATGGACGTATGACTATACGATGTCACAAGAAGTTCATATGAATTATGATAATGAAGAACAATGTGGTGTGAATGAACCACATGTTGATTGTTCAAATGCTTTTAATACCTGTCAGGTAATCATGCTCATTAGTTTGAGTCATTTGGTTGAACGTATGTTTCGTATAAAAATTAATATGTCGGAGTTGCATTGTAGGTCTTTGGTACTCGAGATGATGTTTTGTAGTGGGCTCGAACAGTTGCCCATGAAAACGGATTTGTTGCAGTGATTATGAGGTCTGACACAGATACTGGTAGCAGAGGAAGAAGTTCATTTGTGTTAATTGGGTGTGAAAGGAGTGGTCTGTACAAGTGTATGAATAAAGAATTTGTTAGAAAAGACACTGGGAGTAGGAAATGTGGTTGTCCCTTCAGGCTTCGTGGGAAACCAGTGCATGAAGGGGAAAGTTGGATGGTGAAGTTGATCTGTGGGATTCATAATCATGAATTGGCCAAGTCCTTAGTTGAACATCCATACGCTGGGTGATTGACTAAGGATGAAAACAAAATTATTGCTGATATGACAAAGTCGATGATGAAACCAAAAAATATCTTGCTAACGTTGAAGGAGCACAATGCCAACAGTTGCACCATGATCAAGCAAATTTACAATGCAAGAAGTGTATATCGTTCTTCAATAAGAGGAGCTGATACCGAAATGCAACATCTGATGAAGCTTCTCGAACGTGATCAATACATTCATTGGCATACATTGAAGGATGAAGTTGTGGTGCGTGATCTGTTTTGGTGTCACCCAGATGCAGTAAAGTTATGAAATACATGTCATCTGGTGTTTTTTTATAGATAGTACCTACAAAACAAATAGGTACAGACTCTCACTACTTGACTTTGTTGAGGTGACACCAATGGCGATGACATTCTCTGCTGAGTTTGCATATCTGGAGGCTAAGCGTGTTAATAATATTGTATGGGCTTTGGAACGATTTCGAGATCTATTTTTAAGAAACGATCGCCTCCCTGTTGTTATTGTCACTGACAGAGACCTAGCACTGATGAATGCAGTGAAAACTGTGTTCCCGGAGTGTACAAATTTGTTGTGCAAGTTTCATATCGATAAGAATGTGAAGACAAAGTGCAAATCTTTAACCGGTCAAAAAAATGCCTGAGACTATGTAATGGATAATTGGGGTACTTTGGTTGATTGTCTGTCCGAACACCAGTTCGCCGAGTCCCTTCAAAAGTTTCAAATTGCTTATTTGCCTTGGCCGATGTTCGTTGACTATGTTAATGACACATGGATTATCTCCCACAAGGAAAAATTTATTACAACATGGACGAATAAGGTCATGCACCTAGGCAACGCAACAACAAACAGGTATTAAGAACTTATTTTTTTTGTTAGTAAGGATTATTAATAAATGGTATTTAATTGTTGTATATTTTTCATGTTTGTTGTGTATTTTAAATGTAGGGTTGAATCAACTCATTGGGCTCTAAAAAGAGTATTACAAAATAGTCTTGGAGACCTGTGTAGTGTTTGGGATGCCATGAACAACATGATCACGCTGCAACACGTTGAAATTAAAACATCCTTTGAAATCAGTACGCATGTGGTTGGACATGTATTTAAAAAAACCTTATACAAGAGACTTCTTGGGATGGTTTCAAGGGACGCTTTAAATGAGATTGCTTCTGAGGTTGATCGTCTACGTTATCTCGGCAATAATCCCTCTTCTTGTGGTTGTGTGATGAGAAGCACGCACGGTCTTCCTTATGCATGTGAGCTTTCTAGGTATACTATTGGCAGCATCCCAGTGGAGTCAGTCCATATTTTCTGGAGGAGACTTTGCTTTTCCGATCAAGGGTTATGTAAGGACGAAGTCAGCATCAAGGAAGAGATTGAGACCATATCTAAAAGGTTTGAGGAACTTGATGTGTGTGGCAAAGTAACTCTGAAGAGTAAACTTCGAGATATTGCATACCCTGATCATAACTCTATGTGCCTTCCTCCGTCAAAGGTCAACACTAAAGGTGCACTGAAGAAACCGATGAAAAGAAGTCAAAGATCCACAAAGCGTGATCTGTCTTACTGGGAGCATGTTGATGCTTTTCATTCTGTTCAAAGCAGCAACTCTTTAGTCAAACGTAGTGCATCATATTTTGAACTGCCTCAGCCAACAAGGATCATCTCGATGTTGGATCAATTTGCGCCATTCATACAAGGTTTCATTCCTGACGTTGTGGATGTGAAAGCGGACGGTAACTGTGGATATCGGTCCATTGCCACTTTATTAGGTATGGGGGAAAATTCGTGGCCGTTAGTGCGTAACGAATTGATTAAAGAACTTGGCAGATGGTTGCATGAGTACATCAACCTCTTCGATGGCACAAAGAGATTTGAACAATTAAGGCTGTCCCTACTTGTTGATGGGTTTTCAGAGGTATGTTTTTAGGTTATTTTTTTAAAAACAAACTTTAAATAACTTACATGTGTATGTTTGCTTGATTCAGGTTAGTGTGGATAAGTGGATGGATATAACGGAGATGAGATATGTGATTGCATCACGGTATAACGTAATCCTTGTATCGTTGTCCCGACAACAAAGCATGACATTTTTTCCTCTTAGAAGTCAACCACCACCCGATTCTTCTGGGCACCGCATGATATGTGTCGGTCACGTGTTTGGAAATCATTTTGTTCAGGTACATTGAAGATAGTTAGTATAACAATTATGCAATGGCTTTCCTGATTCATTTGAGTTAATGATGTTTGTTCATGTACAACAGGTTTATTTGAAAGACCATTGTCCTTTACCGCCTCCAGCGTTGTTGTGCTCAAGCAATTGTTATTCTCAGGCAAAGCAGTGGAGAACTCCATATATTAGTAGAATGTAGCAGTACACAAGCTTCATGTCATTCAAAAGACACTATGTCAACCTAAATGAAGACTAAACATGCATTGTTTTTGTAATTGTATTCATTATGCGATATAATTTGTTGTAAGCTATTAATAACCAATTAATATTATTAAGTACTCGTTTTGTTAAGAAAAAAATTAGTTGGTCCAACAAAAATCAATTACGCGTGTACGATACATCGTTGTCATAATTGACAACACATAATGACATGCATGCGTATTAAAGTTTGAGCACGACACCACATTGACTGACTTGACTACACATTCTTAAGGAAACATAAACACGAAACATGTTCACGCGTGTCTATTTTTTTGTAAAAAAAGTGAAGCAATCTTTCGGTGAGAACCATGTATATATATGAGACACGACTAATAAATCACACATTATCTTGCTTTCACATAGTCTCCCAATTGATACACAAAGTATGGCATTTTTAGGAGAAACTAGCAGTCAGACGATTGTCAACTCAAGGTTGGGTTTCATTTTTTCAAATGGATCGATTATTCACAATGATAGTGGGGTTTACTTCCAAACTTCCACTCTGGTGCCCATTCAAGTACACAATACCCTTCAGCTAACCGACAAACAATTTTTGGATGAAATTCACTACCGCCAGCCATTCACCCATACAGGTAACCAGATTCGCTTTCAATGTATGCAATTGATAAATGATGACGATATCAACACAATGTTAATGTGTAATGATCAATTTTTGTGTGTTGGTCCGTTGAGTTATTATGCACCGTTGGAAGAACAGCAGATGGAGTAATAAACTTACTTCAACGCACTATGCCCCGTACTCATGACGCGATCCTGTATTACAAAGGGAAATGGAACATGCCACCCCAGAACAAATTTGTTGGATGCACGTTCACAGGAAAAAATCCAAAGAAATTTCAAATTCCTTCATGATGTACCATCGATGAACTTAAGGATTTAATAAAGCAAGTTGCACCTAAAGGAATTCCCCCTCTTGGAATTCATGAATCACAAACGGTAAGACGATTGTTTTTCTGCCAACCAGGTCCCTTTGAGTACTCAGATAAACTTTTAAAATATGAAATTAATGAGCTGAAGACCAACGATGAAGTGCTGAAGGTGTTAGTACAGTCTAACTACTAGAAAAAATATGGGCCAATAGAAATTTTAGCTATCTTTACTAAATATGTTATGGAATTCGAAGACGAGGTGACTGCGACATCGCTAAACGACTGAATGCAATGTTTATTTCTTTGCTTTCCATGTAAATTTTATCTGTTTACGACGTGTTTAAATTTCATAATAAAGTTGAATGTGTTGTTTGACTGGTCCAAATATAATTTATTTTAATTGTTTGACCTTCAGACCTTAGGCATACTTAGAAGGATCTGATTCCTATTTTTTTCAATTTTGTGCCTCTTTTTTGAGGTGTTATTCGATGGAATGGGGGTAAAACATTAATTTTTTTGAGTTCTTTGACGTCCAAACATGAGAAATAGCACCCCTCCAATGTCTTAGGCGACTCGCACATAATCCAAAAAAAATTCCAAACATGGGTACTTAAACATGTAAAAAGGGTTCGATTCCTATTTTTTTCAATTTTGTGCCATTTTTTTAGGTGTTATTCGATGGAACCGGGGTACGAAATTAATTGTTGTGGGTTCTTTGACGTCCAAACATGAGAAATAGAACCCCTCCAATGTCTTAGGCGACTCGCACATAATCCAAAAAAAATCCCAAACATGGGTACTTAAACATGTAAAAAGGGTTCGATTCCTATTTTTTTCAATTTTGTGCCTTTTTTTTAGGTGTTATTCGATGGAACCGGGGTACGACATTAATTGTTGTGGGTTCTTTGACGTCCAAACATGAGAAATAGCACCCCTCCAATGTCTTAGGCGACTCGCATATAATCCAAAAAAAGCCCCAAACATGGGTACTTAAACATGTAAAAAGGGTCTGATTCCTAATTTTTTTCAATTTTGTGCCTTTTTTTAGGTGTTATTCGATGGAACCGGGATACAACATTAATTTTTTTGGGTTCTTTGACGTCCAAACATGAGAAATAACACCCCTCCAATGTCTTAGGCGACTCGCACATAATCCAAAAAAACCCCAAACATGGGTACTTAAACATGTAAAAAGGGTCCAATTCCTATTTGTTTTCAATTTTGTTCCTCTTTTTCGAGGTCTTATTCGATGGAACCGGGGTACGGCATTAATTGTTTTGGGTTCTTTGACATCCAAACATGAGAAATAGAGCTCCTCCAATGTCTTAGGCGACTCGCACATAATCCAAAAAAAACCCCAAACATGGGTACTTAAACATGTAAAAAGGGTCCGATTCCTATTTGTTTTCAATTTTGTTCCTCTTTTTCGAGGTCTTATTCGATGGAACCGGGGTACGACATTAATTGTTTTGGGTTCTTTAACGTCCAAATATGAAAAATAGCGCCCCTCCAATGTCTTAGGCGACTCGCACATAATCCAAAAAAAACCCCAAACATGGATACTTAAACATGTAAAAATAGTCTGATTCCTATTTTTTTCAATTTTGTGTCTCTTTTTTGAGGTGTTATTCGATGAAACCGATGTACGACATTAATTTTTTTGAGTTCTTTGACGTCCAAACAACCTTATACAAGAGGCTTAAATATCATTTACATAAATACAACATATCATTTACATCATTTTACTTTAAAAGTTCTTTCCGACTTAAATATCATTTTCATCTTTTTACTTTAAAAGACAAACAATTACTTATCTTATTTTTAAAAATTTATAATTTGAATGTCATTCTTATGAACGAAAGTCATGATTTTAGCTTCACTTTTTTTTTTTTATCAAAAATTCATAAGAGTCCAAAACTTCGCTTAAGGACCAGGATTAGAATCAGAATCGATACGTCAATTAATATCATAAAATAATATACAGTGCAAAACAAGTAAACTATATTAAATAAAAAAGTGTAACAAATACAAAAAATTATGTCAACTACAAAACATAAAAACAATAATCAATGGTCTGTGCGCCGTCTCTGTCGAGCCCTGACACTCCCATCTGCACTAGCACCCCCCTGGGGATCGTGAGACAATTTTGCATAATATTATGTAACTATGTGCCTGCAGTGACCATCCTAAGGTTGAGCACACGCTCCAACCTTTCTATGATCGCCTCATAGCCTTCGTAATCATCCTGTGACAATCATAAAAAACATTTATTACAAAATTTAAAATAAATAACAATTCATCAAACATTAAACGCGCAAATAATCTTACCACTGCATGTCGAGGGGGGTCAAATGTCACTGGAACCCGTGGGATGGCCGGCTGCATGTATTCCTCATGGTCTGGAGCAGGTGCATGTCTGGGCTGGTCACCTGCCTGGGTTGGTATCATGAATGGGTGAGATATCTGGAAAAACCGCTCCATGTAATCCGTAGATACTTGCCCAGGGACTACACAAAGCTCACCCACAGCTAGTACATGGTCCGCGGAATGCATCCACCTGTCATCTATATCATCATATGACAACGAAGCGCTAACAGGCGACGAAGGGATGCTCTGAATGTAACCAAACTGTCGTAGCACCCTCTCCGGTTGAACTGTGACCACCATAGGACCCCATCTCAGCTGACCCTGGAACGATGAAATCAGCTTAAACTCCCTAACCCCTCGATGCTCACTGTAAGGCAACCAACACACATTTGTGACCGTCAAAGTATCACAACGTGCCCGGTACGACGCTCCTGTAATTCCCTTCATATGCGCCTTCATCGTCAACCACCGGGAAGCACGTGGGGACGTCTCCTCGTACACATCATCTGTGACACACTGATGCACACTCGGAAAGTGCTCATAGATCCAGCACTACAATGTAACATATTTAAAAACACAAAATTTACCTGTAATAAAGTCAGGTACCCCCCAATCTGACGTGTCGTGGTCCTAGAAGCTTCATCAAACTGGTCATACATATGAACCAGCGCGACAACTCCCCAGGCATAACCACCACTCTGACCCAGCTCGTGAAAAGCCTCTAGATGCACCACATGAACATATGTTGCACTCTTGTTAGAAAAAAAAAGTGCAACCCACCAGGTGCAGTAGATAAGCATGAGCTGCTACAACCCATCGCCGTGCCTGACATCTCATCTCGTAGATGTCTCGAACCCATCCTAGCCGTACATATGCCCCGCGTGATCGTGTTGTCTCGGCTCTAGCCTCCTCAGCAGACACCTCAAGCAACTCTATCAACAAAAATATCGCCTTGTCCACATAAAGAGCATGAAAGCTGTGGAAGGCGTCACTGATAGGCAGATGGAGGAGTGACAACACATCATCCAGTGTGATCATCAACTCTCCTATTGGAAGGTGGAATGTGTTGGTCTCCCTCTGCCACATCTCCACAAATGCGGATATAAGTCCAGGATCGCCGATTACAATTGAACACCTGATCAATGGACTTAATCCTGTGACAGCAACCAGTCCTTCAATCTTAGGCACTGACCTCCCAATTAACATCACCTTCCTCCCATGCGACACCAACTTCAACTCAGAACGTTCCTAAATTGAAGTACAAAGCATTCCAAATATACAAATATAAAAAAAATTAATGACAAACAAATCAACAATAAGAAATAATTAACAAATTAAAATACCTGTCCACTCCAAATGACATGTGCAACATGGTCCGCAAATAAAGTCAACACTGATGGGTCATGTGGCCCACCTGGAAATTCCTCAGCATCATTTGTAAGACTGTAACATCCCAATTTTCGTAAACTAGATTAAAAAGAATTTTTATTTATAAATAAATAGAATTTTAAAAATAATGATGAGATTTTATAAATAAATAAATAAGGAGATATAATTATTAATTAAAATAATGATTTGAGAGAAAATAAAAAATGTATTTTATTTATTTGTTTGATAGAGAATAAAATAAAGTTTGTTTTTATAAAACAATAAATAAATAAATAAATAGAGTAAATAATAGGTCTAAAATGCCCCTAGCTATAAATAGCAACATGATAGGTAAGTTTTCAGACTGACTCCTTAGCCTCCTC
The DNA here is from genome assembly GCF_000004515.6 of Glycine max. Lineage (NCBI taxonomy): Eukaryota > Viridiplantae > Streptophyta > Magnoliopsida > Fabales > Fabaceae > Glycine > Glycine max. Next base: position 8,525,370 of record NC_038245.2, read on the forward strand.
TACCTCACAATTTCGTTTTTTTTCTTTTCTCCCAAAACCCTCTATTTTTCCCACACGTCTCCTAACCTGCCTCAGAAAAATGACGATCTCGGCCTCATTCACCGTTGGATCATTGTGAAATTTAAGCACCACGTTCGCAACCCAATTCTGAGCATTCTCACCGTTGGAAATTTCGATATTATGTTTGAGCTAAGAGAAATACCCTTCGCATTGTAGCCTTTTATTTTCCCGTAGAAACTCAAAACTGTCTCGGTAAAATTACGATCCCGGTTTCGTAAACCGTTAGATTTTCATGAAATTTGGATATGTTGTTCGAAATTTAATTGCGCACACTTCCACCGTTGGGATTTTTGAGATATTATTCGTGGAGGGAGAAATAGGAATCGCATGAAGACAGTACAAGTGGAGGTTTCAATCTCTTCTCCGTCTCTCTGACGTTTGGGAATTCTATCGGAGCAGTCGAAGGAATAACTGAAGGAATCTCGGATGAATAACTGAAGGAATCTCAGGGAACCGCTAGAGATGTTACTATCACTAGCTGAAGACACGTGAGTCTGCTCAGAGGAGGTAAGGGATGAGTTTATCACAATTGGGAGTTAGAATGAACATGTGTAGGGATCCTTAGAGAACTAAATTTGGGTTTATTTTGGGATGTTTATTGAATTATAATTTTTCTTTATGATTATGAATACAATATTATTGTGTTCTATGTACCAATTGATGTCCTGATGAGAATTGATTGATAAACTTGAGTGCTCTTGATGTTTTTGTGTTAACCCATGATTTTGATTAATTGATTTTGATACAATTATGAGGAACTATTTCAGAGGTTTTACATTCCATGTTGTGATAAAATCTTTTGTATAAATTGTTATGTTGAGGTTATGAAATGATGATTCAAACTTTGAGTATGTGATAAATTGAACATGTGACGGATGATGAAATACATGTGTATTGAGATGAGATGTGTGTATTGAATTGTCAACTATGAACTGTGCAATCACACAATTGTAAGACCCTTTAAGTGCGACGAGTATTGTGATGGGATCCACTGTGGGAACCCGACGAGTTAAAATGATTTTGAAAACAATTGAGTAGATGTGTGTATTGCATAGTTTATAGGTAAAGTGTATATGATTCATGAGGTGAGATAACATGTTAAATTGAGATTATACCATTGTGATTGAGATTAAGTGTATGTGATAAATTGAGTATGTATATGATTGAGATATATATGTGTATTGAGTTGTGAACTATGAATTGTACAATCACAAGATCTTAAGTCCCTTTTAGGGCGACGAGTTAATGCTAAGTCCCTTTTAGGGCGACGAGTTGAAGTTAAGTCCCTTTTAGGGCGACGAGTTAATGCTAAGTCCCTTTTTGGGCGACGAGTTAATGTTAAGTCCCTTTAAGGGCGACGAGTTAATGATAAGACCCTTAAATGGCGACGAGTTAAAATTATTTTGAGAATAATTGAGAAGTCGTGTGTTTTGTACAATTCATAGATAGAGTCTGTGTGATAAAATGTTTTCTGGGTTGGACCTGAATCAGGAGGGAGAGGCCCTGACGGACTCTTCGGAGTGTAGGCCTTGAAAGTCACACAGTTTGAGTGCTCCTTTAAACCTATGTTGATCTCATATGGTTGGAGCATTTTCGCAAAACACTGTAACCCTGACTGGTCTCCCTATGATATTACCTAGTGAGAGTGACTTGACTTACTATTGTGTGGTTTGTCTTGTCATGTACTCCTAGGCGCCCGATGAGGTTTTTCACTGACATGGTACCACATTGCATATAGGCTTGAGTCTTAGCATAAATTGTCTCATGCGCTTGCTAATTGTTTATTATCAAATTGAGGTGTTATTATGTCTTGATCAGAACGTGTGATTCTTGTGTAATGTGATTGATGATTGAAAAGTGTGATTGATAGATGAAAAGTGAATTTTGAATGACAAAGTGATGAAATAATGTGAGATATGCTAAGTAAATTGTATTTGGCTACTATATGTTGTTTTGTTTCTCTCTAGTAGTTAGGAATGTGATAACTCACTCCCGGTTTGCTGTTTGTGTTTGGATCCTGTGATGATCTTGAACCTTGTGTTCGGGGGAACAGATGGCTAGGTGAAGTGCTTAAAGGAACCTTGTGCTGAAGGATGTCGGGACACAATGCTCTGATAGGATGTGATAGTGGGGCATAAGTTTTATATTAATTGTATAATGTTAGTCTATTTTATTTTATCTCGCTGATTTAACAAAATATTTTTGTAAATTTTGACGGCCTTGTTTCGAGCCGAATATATTTTTAATAAGTTTTAATTGATAATAGTGAAGTGAATGTGAACCTTTTACCCGTGTGAATTTGGTTACCGATATTTTTTATATATTTTATTTATTTATATGTCGAGGTAGAGGGTGTCACATCATCAACATGTGACCCCTCAGCACCATCACGACCTAAGTCCTCTGCAACAGTTGCCTGTACGTCCGCAGTCATCTCAGGTGCATCCTCAGCCATATGAGGGACATCCTCAGTCATGTGAGGAACATCCTCAGTCATCTGATGAACTCATTGCCTACGGGCTGATGCAGTAAGCCTACGCCTCTATGGAACATCAACTGCATCATCTTCATATTGTCTATCTCTGCCTATAACTCTACCTATAACACGACCTAAACCTCGTATTCTAACCATGATCTGCAAATCATGTAGAACACGTATTTTTTTGGATCAAATAAACTATTCATATAATTATTTCAAAACATACACAACTTTCTTTATAAAAATAAAACAAGTTCATTTATAAAAAAAATAAGACTAATTTTAAAAAATTTATTTCAAAACACACAACATAATTTATAAAAAAATAAACAACTTCATTTATAAAAAAAAAACACAACTAATGTAAAAATAATTAATTAGTAAACATCCACAACTTAATTTATAAAAAAAAACAACTTCGTTTATAAACAAAAAAACACAACTAATTTAAAAATAAATAATTAATAAACATACACAACTAAAATTATATATAAAAATAAAAAAAACTAATTAAAAAAAATTTCAAAACATACACAACTTAATTTATAAAAATAACCAACTTCATTTATATAAAAAAATCACTATTTAAAAAAAACAAATTCCAAAACACACATAACTTCATTTATAAAAAAAAACACAAATAATTTAAAAATAAATAATTAGTAAACATACACAACTTAAATTATAAAAAAAAGCAACTTCATTTGTCATAAAAAAACCAAACCTAATTTAAAAAAAAGATTCTAAAACATACACTACTTAATTTATAAAAATAAAATAAAAACTTCATTTATTAAAAAAAGCAAAACAAAATTCTTTTAAAAAAATTCCTACTTCCGGAAGAACCTTATTCCGGAAACTTTCCGGAAGACGTTCTAGAAGGTTCTTCTGGAAGAACCAAATGGTCATCCAGAAGAACCATCTTCCGGAAAGTTTCCAGAACAACGTCTTCCGGAATAAGGTTCTTCTAGAAGAACCAAATGGTCATCCGGAAGAACCATCTTCCGAAAAGTTTCCAGAACAACATCTTCCGAAAACTTTCCGAAATAAGGTTCTTCCAGATGACCATTTGATTCTTCTGAAAGAACCTTATTCCGGAAACTTTCCGGAAGAAGTTTTTCTGGAACTTTCGGAAGAAGTGGTTCTTCCGGAAAGTTCCCGGAAGACGGTTCTTCTGGAAGAACCAAATGTTCCAGGTCCACGTTTTCCCCATTTTTTCCGACGACGTCTTCTACCCTAAGGTTCCACTATCCTAGGCTAAATGCTACAGGACCATTGGACATTAAAGGGGAGGGGAGTTAGGGGAGACTAACCTCGACGGCAAAAACGCAGCAATGACGGCTGATCAGAAATGGCAATAGGAAGGCGCGGAGGCGGGGAAGAAGAAGGAGCAGTAGAAGAAAAGAAAGAAGGCGGAAAGGTGGGGGGCTGTTGGGGGCGCCTCTTTTTAAAATTTTAAGCAAGGGTAATTTTGCCCATTCACATAATTACTGGGTGCATTAACAATATTGTTGGGTGCACCTAGCATGTCCCCCTACTGGATGCTTTTTAATTCGTTTTATGCGATCCAGGATGTCTCAACTCTCAAGGCATTTTTGGCTTAAATGTACCAGGTGGGCATTGGAAATTCATATACCACTGGCTAAACTGAGTGATACCCAGAAATTCAAATTACGCGTATCCTATAACAGTATAGCAGTAGCTTCATATGAATCAGTCTCTTTCCTGTTTTGGCTTGTTATAAATACTTCGCTGCTTCCAATCAGCTTTTAAATGTCACATGTTAGTCTAACACTTTAATGATTGCAAGAGTTGAACACAATATAAACACATCTAACATTTTTAGGATGACTAGAGGAAAACTGTCTAGAACTAAAAAGAAATTGATAGATGAATAGGAGCAATTGGATCACAATAAAGTCATTAGAAATAAGGAAATGTCATTTAAAAAAATTGTTGAAGCCTCGGGTTATAAATTTAAACATGAAATACAAAGAGATACAAAGGAGAGAGACTCAGTTTAGAAATCTAGGCCATGTTCACGAGCTGCTTCAGCGAGTGCTTGAACACGGCCATGGTATGGGTATCCACCTCGATCAAAGGCCACCTTTGTGATCCCCTTCTCTAAACAGGACTTCGCAATGATCTCACCCATCCTCTTTGCTACTTCCTGAAACAAAAAAAAATTGCAAAGGATCAGGACCATCATCCAGTATATGGAGAAAAAAAAGATATGGTAAGAAAACCTTTTAAGCAAAGGAGACAGTGGCATTATAACCATTGAAAACAATATCTTTATATGATACTGAATTAGACATTTCTAAGACTAAAATGAACAGAACCAGCATGGTACAACTGTTTTGGTGAAGATATCAATTATGTTTTGAAGATTATTAGCATAATTGAATTTTTAGACAGATTGAGGATTATTATTTTTTTTAATAAAACATTGTAAAGTTCACTGTTAGGTAGCCACTTTGGTTTGACTCATTTTGCATCATGCTTTTTGTATACATTAACACATTTGAGAAAAATACGAAAATCTATGAACTCTGATGGTCAGTTAAAAATATAATTTACTTATAATGTATTAGTAATTACCACTGTAAGTGGAGATGAACTTCAAGATGTAAGTGTTTCTTGCTTCTGTAATTATATATAGTGTTGTGAATCAAATAAAAACAAAACAATTAAATTGGAATGGTGAAAGCACATCATCATCAGATGTAACTATTTCATGTCAAGCAATAGAGCCTTCAACTGCAGCAACTGATGTAGCTGACTTAAAATGATTACAACAAAAACACGTGTATATTTATACTCAAGCAACCCAAAGATTCATCCTTCTCACTGCATTTGTTGGCTTCCCTCAGTATTCCCCACTCAATATTTTTCAATGGTACAGTTGCTAAAACGTGAAACTTGAAATCTATATCTAAGAAAAAATCTGGTAGCTAATAGTAAAAGGTATTCTACTGAGTTTATTCATAAACAGATAGAGTGTGTGAGAGAAAGAGAGATGAAATCAGTTGTAATGCATCTCTCTTTGAGTCCACACCACCCCTACCTAAAGGTGAGGGCAGCGAACAATGCCTTTTGAAGTGCATATTGTTTCCTCTTTGAATAGAGTTTCTAAGTACTAATTTATTTTCCACTAATTGGTATTTTATTATAGGGTTAATGGTGTTTTTCCTCCCTATGAAATCGCCAATTAGCCCTTCCATTTTGTTTCTAAATACTCAAATTTTTGCCTCAGTCTAACTCTGCTAAGTTACTACACAATTACATTGTGATCTTTCTAAAAGCCATACTAGCCGCGGAACACAAGGATTCCGCCTCCCCTTGTTACAGAGATAATCAAGAAACTGTCCAATAACTAGTAACTTAACAGACTCAGATTCAGACTCAGGAATTTAGGAAATGCAGATGAAAATTCAGGGGCAGAAACAAAAAAGTCGCAATTTTACATATACAAAAAACACCATTGACCCCTAATTTTATTCAGAAAGCACAGTCTTTCAATCACGAAATGGGAAATTAAGTTTCCCTATCATTGCTGAACACAGGCAATATATGTTCAATATTATCATTCACAACACAGAGTCCAATCAGGCAGCAATAAAAAAGTATAACAGCATCCAACACAAAGAAAAAACTGAACACTGCATAATAGCATCTATATAAAGAAATCACAAGTGTAGGGCCAGCGGAGTAGTTGAACTCTTCAGCAACCGTCTTCTGCATTGTCGAAATCGAAGCGAGCGTGTGCATCTTGGTGTCATCTATCACCTGCACAGAGAGATGCTTGTTCGACCGGAACACGGACAGCCTCGGCCTCTCGGGTGTCCCTTCGACCTGACAAAGTATAAAAATCAGTACGAGTTATAAGGTTGACTTGAGAATTGAAAATGAATAGAGTTATTTCATTTTAAGTACGAGTTATAAGGTTCACTTGATACTTTTAAAAGATGCTTTAAGGGTCCAAGGAAGAAGGGGGAGAGGTAGGAGTTCCAATTCTATAACTAACATTCTAATAAAAAAAATTAACGAATAACATTTGACTAATAAAAATAATAAAAAAAAATGATATATATGCATATTTTCCTAGCGTGAAAAACTCGCTAGGACAATATGCAACATTAGCGTAGAAGAAAAGTCGAATTTGACAATGAAAAGCGAAGAAATTGCGCAAAGAGCGAAAGGGAAAGTGAAATGAGTGAGTGAGTGAACGACCTTCTTTCTGATGCGAGTGTGGCGCGCGGACCTGTCTTCCCTACGGGTCCTGTCTTTGGCTTCGAGCACGAAAGGTAGGGAATGAGAGGGTTTGGGATTAGGAAGTGAAATTGACAATAAGAAAGAGGAAGATGAACAAGAATGGAGGAAGGAGAGAGAAGAAGCTAACATTGTCTCCAACTTCACAATGACACTCACAGACTACACCACCGTTTCCACTTTCCACGGTTTATCGTCACCTCACCTTATCCTTCTATCACTACCCCTCACTCACGCTTTTCAGGCTTCTACTTCAAATTCTTTTATGTTTGTTTGGCTTAAATATGTCATTCTTTTTACGAAATATAGTAATATTTTGTTTTGTTCTCTCAACAAATTTTGTTCGTTCCTATAATTTTTTAAATTATATTTTGGTCTTATTTTTTAATTAGTTTGTTTAATAAATTTATTGGTTTGTTTAAGTCCCTATAAATATGTAAATCATTTGCATTTTTGTTTTACTAACATGCTTAAAAAGATAGTTGTTATTAAATATTTTTTGAAAAAACTATTTAAAATGAACAAATAGAGACTAAAACTAAATAAATAAATATATTAGAAGGAATAAAATAATATAACAAGGATAAAAAAAATTACCGAGACCAAAAGTCAAGTAAAAAAAATTAAGAACCAAAAATAAAATATAATTATATTCCAAAAGATAAAAAAATTTAATTATTTTTTCTTAAAGTGTTAGGAATTTTATAATTCCTAATTAATTAATATGGGCTATGTTTGCTCTCTTTACAACTTCGAATTTATCGACAAGTGCATCAAATCAATCAAGTAGTATTAAAACGGTAAGAAATTGAGTTTCGAACTCAGGAAACTTGTTTCATTCGGTGAAGGTTCATCCAACAAATAAACATTTGTAAAAATTCATGTAAATTGAATCAAACTAAAGGTATAAACTAAAATTATAAATTAACTACAAAGTAACCTATCTATATGGTGAAAGAAACAGATGACTAAAAACGTCAGATCCTTTTACTGAACGCTTGATGTAACTAAGGATTTTTCTCTATTTAAATTTATTTTTGTGTTCTATGCTGAGAGCAAAATTACCAAACACCGATGTCTCGTGTGAATGGACTAATTCTATTTAAATCTCGTTCTAACATGTCTTGTCGAACTTAGCCTAAACAAACAACATTACAATTACAACATATTAATAACTAAAACTCTGCTCTCTATGTATAGCAATGCAGTTATCTAGCCCTGCTCTATCCAGTTCTAAGGATTAAAAACATTTGTCAATGCTAAAAATCCTAACTTTACACACCAATGGGTGATCAGACCAAAAGCATGCAAGAATTAAGTGTAGATAAAAGCAATGAACATATAAAAACAACTATAATTAGATAGTTAAGAATTTACATCAATGTTGAGCAGAATTTCCCAACACAGAGAATTAGCCTTCCATCACAAGGCAACACCTTTCAACTCCAAGATGAAAGCTTTGGAAGAAAATTACAAATTGCACAGTGGTGGGGATGTCTTCCAAGATTATTTTGATGATGTCAAAGAATCAAGAGTTAAGCAAGTTTCAAAGAATCAGGAGTCAAAAAGCTTCAAGAATCAAGTTTCAAAGAATCAAGATTCAAGAACAATCAAGTTTCAAGAATCAAGATTCAAGAACAATCAAGATCAAGATTCAAGAATCAAGAGAAGACTCAATCAAGATAAGTACTAAAAAAAGTTTTTCAAAACATTGAGTAGCACAAGAATTTTTCACAAAATTTTTTACCAAAGAGTTTTACTCTCTGGTAATTGATTACCAGAAGGTAGTAATCGATTACCAGTAGCCAACATTAATTTCAAAACTGATTTACAAAGTTGTAATTGATTACCATGAGCATGTAATCGATTACCAATATTTTAAAACACTAGATTTCAAATTTCAAGAGTCACAACTAGTGATAAAACATTTTCAAATCATTTTAAACTTGTGTAATCGATTACACAATACTTGTAATCGATTACCAATGTTTCTAAACGTTTTGATTTTCAAATTTAAATATGAAGAGTCATATCTGTTGATGTGTAATCGATTACACCTTGATGGTAATCGATTACCAGTGACTGATTTCGAAAAATAAATTTCCAAAAGTTACAATTCTTAAAGTGACTTGTTTCTGAAGAGTTTTTCAAAAGTCACAATCTTTAAGTAACTAGTTTTCAAAAAGAGTCACAACTTTTAAAGTGACTAGTTTTTAATGAAATTGCCAAGAGTCACAAACTTTAACTTGAGTCATCAAATGATTATAAATATGTGACCATGACACAAATTTTAAAAAGAGAGAACTCTCAGATTTCTTTCATTCTTTCAAAGCATTCTTCTAAGAGTTTTTGTTCAATACTTTCTTTATTCAAGAAAAGTTCATTGTTCAAAAACTTGTGCTACTCTTCTTCTTCATTCACTTCTTTCTCTTGTCAAAAGATTCAAAGGACTAATTGTCTGAGAATTCTTTTGTTTCTTCCCTTCTCCCTCTTGACAAAAGATTTTAAAGGACTAACTGCCTGAGATATATTCTGTTTCTTACAAAAGATTTCAAAGGACTAACCGCTTGAGATATCTTTTTCCCTTTCCCTTTATACAAAAGATTTCAAAGGACTAACCGCTTGAGATATCTTTTGTATCCCCCTCACAGAGAATTCAAGGGACTAACCGCCTAAGAATTCTTTGTCCTAACACATTGGAGGGTACATCCTTTGTGGTACAAGTAGATGGTACATCTACTTGGATTGTTATACTGAGAACAAGAGAGGGTACATCTCTTGTGGATCAGTTCAAGTGGAGGGTACATCCACTTGGTTGTTCAAAGAGAACAAGGGAGGGTACATCCCTTGTGGATCTTTGGCTTGTAAAGGATTTTACAAGGTTGAAAGAAATCTCAAGAACCGTTGGTTGCTTGGGGATTGGATGTAGGCACGGGTTGTGGCCGAACCAGTATAAATCTTGTGTTTGTCTTCTTCTTCCCTACACTCTTTAATTTCCGCTGTGTACTTTTAATTGCCGCTTTTACTTTTGGTTAAGTTATTGTTTTTGTTCTTTACTTTCTTAACTTAGTAGTAAAAGCCTAGTTGAATCTAGTAACATGAAGAAAGATAAATTTTTAATTAGTCAAGACACATTAATAATTATTTCAACCCCCCTCCCTTCTTAATTATTCCGAGGCCACTTGATCCAACAATTTCCATGCCGCTTATCCATATTTGATCTATGTCATCGAGTATGAGTAACAATGGTGATCATTGTGACTTAGTCACGCTAAAACCTCTTAATAATCTGCTGCGTTTTGATCAAGTCCTATGAATCCATACTTTCTTTAAAACCTCTTAATAATCTGACATAATGTGTTTTGATGCTCATTTGGTATTTTATAAGGTTTATTAAAAATACCCAACATAAATAACTTTGTAGTCTTTAATATATCATAATGTTTTGTTTTGCATTTTTTTTTCTTCATCTTTATTGATTTTTTTTGTTTGATTACGGTCTTTCCAGTTAGATTTGTTCATCAAATTAAATGGAAAAAAATTACAAGTACCTTTAGTTTAAAAGGCTGAATGGGGAGCAAATATAAAGCAAATATAACAAATGGGGAGCAACAAAAGCAAATCATAAAACGAGATATCAAAACAAATGGTAGCACATTAGTGTGGAATAAGGATACACAATGCTAGTATTATTCATTTTAGTTATTTTCTATTTCATTTCTTTCCGTCGTTTTGTACCAATTTTTTTTTAAAATGAATGACATTTTATAAAATTAAGAACTAAAATAAATAAAAAAAATTAAACGAAAGAACTAAAGTCACCGTTATTTAGTCTTTTAGATCGTAACAGAGCTTCTTTATTCATTATTGTAGGTAATATACTAGGCTTATTCTATTGTTCAATTTTATCGGGTGTTTTGTGTCAACTATAATTCCTCACGAGTCATGAGAATGAAACTTAAAAAGAGAATTTCTGTTTGAGTTAATTAGCATTACAACGTCCTCCAAACCGCAAGCAAATATTTCTCTTTTGTAAAAATGTACAGGAAGGGTAATTTTCCCATTTGCATCAAGAATCTAGAATCAAGAATTTTAAACAAAAGAAAACCAGGAATCTAACTTAATTAATTAAACATAATATATTAATGTTGTAAATCACACAAAAATTTCCTAATGGTGGGATTCTAAGGCAAACAATGGGTCATCACCATGCATAATCTTATGTTTACAATTAATCTGTCATTAGAATGTAAAAGAAAAAATGAAAGTAAATAGTCCTTTTTGGCACTAGCAACCGTGTTTTCCCTAGCACAACATTATTTGAGTTACTAACAGTAAATCTGACTGAAAACTGAAAAGTGCTTTCAAGGCAAAGGTTCATGTGAATCCCCCAAATGAGACGAATGGAGATTTGCATCAGTCCCTCTGAATAAACAACCCATGACTCCATCAAGAAAACTTGATTATTGATTATGAAGAAAGAAAATAATGCACTGATACCACTCTTGCTAGTGAAAATATTGCGAATAATTTAGAGCTTAGATTTTTAAATGGGGACAATCCATTTCTATTTTCTAGTATAATTAATTCATGACTCATGAGACTGTGAAGGAGCTGGTTTACCCTATAGTTTATATTGGAGGTTAGACAAAGATTATGACATCTATAATTCTACATTTGAGATAAAATGTTAGTTGGGTGGTTAAGAAAAAAAAAAACTGAAGGGAGGAAAGGTTGCCATTTGGATTCCCCTGTTAACAAAAATTAACAAACTAATAAGGTTTAAATATATTTTTCATCTTTGCAATCTAATATTTTTTCATTTTCATTCCTATATATTTTTTTTAGTCCTCACAAAATATATTTATTCTTATTTTTTGTCCTTATTTATATAACATTGTTTTTAATAGTTCAACTAAATCGTATTTCCGTTATTTATTTTTTTCATCCCTTTAGTCAACAATGAAAATATGATTTCATTGAATTATTATATAATGAAATCTTATTTTTGTTGTTTAATATTTTCACCCCTTTAGTCAACAACATAAATATGATTCCATTGTATAATAGTTCAACAAAATCGTATTTCCATCAAAAGGATATTTTTAGAGTTTTAAAATATTATCATGTGGGGGATGAAAATAGTAATTGTGAGATTGATATAGCAAATCTCTAAAAGCAATATTTAAAGACACATATGGCCATAATAGGTCTGCAAATCCATATTCCCTAAATGTACCTCTTTACTTTCTAAACATACCTCCTCGTTATTCTTTCTTTTGCTAGCCATAATAGTGGTACAAAGTTATTACCATTGAGAATAGTAATAAATTTGTTGGGAATCTTTAACACACACAAGGTGAGCATGTTTCTCCCAACATGATTTATTTCATATTCAAAGAGCAATCAAAATTCAAATCCTAAACCACTTAAGAGATACAAATTATTGTCATTTGTATCAAGTGTTGTTGGTACTATAATAATAATAATAATAATAATAGAATAAATTTCTTTTTCTGATGAGGTCTGTCCTATAAAAAATTCGACAAAGAACCCAATCCCCTTAAAATTAATGTTTACAAAAGTAGTTTTGTAATAGCTATGAAGAGGAAGATAAATAAAAATTCTTCTCATATTAAGGTTATATATAAAATAAAAGTCTAGTATGAAAGGATCTATTTCCATCAGAACTCACCCATTTAATTATTTATTTAGTGCAAATCACTAAGTAAACAAGTTCATGCATATAAATCCTACCACGTTTAGAATGCCAAAGAATACAATAACGCGCACGCGTTTGTTATATTTCTTTTGTTTGTGCCATATTTGACCAAGCTCCGTTCAAATTTGTAAGGCGTACTCGCCAACAAGGTGGATCCCATGGAAATATGGAATCCAATCTTTCTCAAGAACTTTACATTGGAGATAAAGTGAAATCACAAAAAAGTAAAAATCATTATGATTTGGTCATTGGTCAACACTAATTCATTTTTTCTGATTAATATTTACACTAGTTCATTCGAATTGAGGGATAAACTAATTACCTAATTAAATCAAAATTTTAAAATAAATAAATTATTTAAAATAACTAACTGTAAAATTTAAACTTGGTGTTATGGGACAATTTTAGTTTGGAGATTCAACTCCTCTAACACAAACATCTCATTAACGACCCATAAAATTCAAATAGCCCAATCTGCCCATAATGTATGCATTCATTCATCTCTCACATCTAAGTTCCTACACATGCTAACTAATTTGATCGTTGCAAATATCCTTGTAGGTACCTATAGCCCCTTTGTAGTAGAAGGAAAATTGGGAGGATCGTGTTGAAGTTGGCATGAACTACATAAAGGTTCTATCTTCTAGTTTGGTGCTAAGCACTTATTAATATGAAAGATTTTGTGATTAAACATGTTATATCCTTCCACAGATTAATTCCTTCATCTATATTGAAAACATGGTGAACACTGGTTTGCAACTAGGCGAGCAACCACGAACACCACATAGCAACACCGACACTAGAGCCCTTGACGGCTTGACCTATAGTGAAAACATGTTGAATTTAATAGGTGCTATGAAGTAATCACTTAAAGCTTCATGAATTACAACTTTGATTCCATGAAACATTCAAATTGTGGTTAGAAGAAAAAGTAAGAGAATGTGTATTTCAAAAAGAAATATGATACCATATTTCTTAAGTGGTTTAGGATTGAAGAAATATGATACATGGGAAGGATTGAAGAAAAGTTCAAGAGAAAATGAAATTGATATCATGTTACACCAAACTAGAATTTTACTTTTGTAATTGACGGTGATTTTACTTTTGGCAAATGGTTAGGTAAGAATGCAAGCTTCTCCTCGAGAAGTTATGCTTCTGATCCTAAGATGATGAGGTTGATGATTTTTACAAAGTAGTTAAATATGAACATAACCTCTTTTTTTTTTGGCAGTTAAGCTTTATACCACAAATTGGCGTTAATTGTTCTTTGAACACCTATTTGAAGCAACTTTTGACTCATGTTGGTTTCGACAAATTAACTCATTTTAGATGATTAATTTTCAAAAGATTCATTTTCTTTCAATGGGATTGCACGATATTTTTTTTTGTTTTTTATTAGATAATTGCAATGAATTTCCTTTTATTTAGATGTATTGTTCATTACAAACTTAAAGTGGTAATTCATACTTCTATATTACGAAAAAAAATATTAGTGATATAATTAATTAGAAATTAGTTACTAGCTAGGTTACAATTAGTTATTAATGAATTATATTTTTTATCTTATATATATGACATGCAAATAATTTGATTTAAGCATTTCTAGCTAGAAGAATGCTACTGATATTCTTTCCTTTTAACAATAGGTCTCTCTGTTGTTTTTATTTTTTTTTACCTTCATTACATCAATCTTATATCCCCTAGAAAATAATTAATTTTGATGATGACATTTCTCATTTAGGTATTGTTTGATAGAATAGAATGAAAAGAAAAAAAAATATGAAAAAAATAAAAAATGTGAGACTCTCGTCAATTTTTTTAAAATTTCCACACAATCACTGCTGCTACAGTGAATAAACCAAATAGTGGATTAATAATTTTTTTCTCATGATTTAAAAGTGAAACTCATCAAAATTTAAAAATTTCATTCAATTTCTATCGATCTTAAAAGAGTATTTAAAAAAAGTGTTAGATAAAAATGGTTAACCTTCTTTCTAGCTAATCTATCCATCCATCCATCCTAGTTTCACTTTTCAATCAAATTTTTCTTCAAACTTTCTAGTGTACCATGTTTTTTTTTCATCAAAACATTCTGTAGTACTTTTAAACGTAGTATGTTTTAATATGGAGTCTTTTTTATATAATTTTTTTAAAAAGGAAAAAACTTTTTTGATAGCACGGTCATCTAATCGTTTTGTCCCCCTGTCCCGGTGAAAATCACCATCTTGTACAGTGAAAAGGGCAGAGAAAGAGAAAAGCAGAGAATAGAGAAAACAATGTACATTTCATAAAAAAAAAAAAAAAGAAGAAAAAAAAATCTCTCCATTCATGAATCATGGGGATTCCCTGTTAATAACACCTTTACTTGCAAAAATTACAGAGTGAAACCGCCACCACCATAATCAAACAAGAAGGGTCACTGATTTTCAAACCTATCAAATAGCTACACGTCAATCTCTTTTCATTTTCTACAATGAGAATTACATTCATACCACCAGATTTCAAAGCTAGTCACCTAGCCAAAACAAGCTAGTATGATGCAATCATGACTTGAAACATTAGCATACTAAAACATATGCTAATATCGCTTAAGTAGAACCTTTTTTTTTGTGAATATATATGGGTTTTTTTTTCTTGGTAGATGAAAGAAGGGAAAAAACACTTTTGTGTCATGAAGAAGTTATATTGCAGGCTGTGGATTTTGACTTATCAAGGATTGACCACATAACTTGAACATCTTCATAGCCACATGCCATGACTTCACCGTGCAGATCCATAATCCGGTTCTGTTGCTCTGCTGAATCACACAAACCAATGATCAATACACGAGTACATGACAATTGGCAACATACAATTGATGAGGTTAAGATAAGATAGTTGTGATGTTTTTTTTGTTGGTAAGAATTAAAGACAAGAATCAGAAAATTTACAATAACTCACTCACGTGCTTTGCTCAATCAAACGGTTATGTTAAATTAAGTACACACCTGTTTGAGACTTATTCTTATGGTCCCTTGGGGGTTGCTGGTTAAAGAAAGTGCAAGCTTTTTTGAATGGGGTGGCAATGGTCTTCTTCCATGAGGCCATGTTGGGTACGCAACTGAATTGGTATTTGATTTTGATGAGCCTTTGAATTTGGTGCCAAGTGAACAAGTATTGGACTATTGGGGTACCTCTAATCTCTTGGCCTTATATACTACTATGCAGGGGATGTCTATGTGGGAGACTATTACAATAACAATAATATAAGAAATTGTAAGAGGTACACAAAGAAAGGAAGGAGAGAAAGAGAAAGCAAGATCCGTGAGATGAGGCTATAGATGGAAGGAAAATCACTCTTTATTGAATTCCCTTATCTCATCAAACAAAAGGTCGCCGACTGTAACCAAGCACATGCTGCACGCTTCCTCACAGACCCTCCTCACACGTGAATTCATTTCCACTGGATTCTATTATTTTATTTTTCTTTATTTTTTTCTTTCATATATACAAGTATTTTTTAATTTTATTATAGATAATTATGTTCCAATCGGAGAGAATTATTACAAGTCAAGAAATACCTGAGCATTTAACACAAAAGCATATATATCAAAATTAATTTGAGATCACTGATTAAATTAGAAAAATATTACACCAATAGATTCGCATGATCAATGAAGGATTCTATTATTTTTTAAAAAGGGTTAAAGCCTATACTTTCTTCTTTGCCATATTTAATAGCTTCTGGTATTTTTCATTACCTTTCTACAACATATTCTTTGTTCCCTCATCCTCTTTGAAAATAAATCATACACCTTGGGTGCACAATTTCATGTTCAGTTACCCCTTTTAGACCTCCTCGGCTCCTTGTTTCATACACCACTATTGACATGTTTATAGTTATTTCTGTGGGTTAGGAATAATAATGGGTATAATTTAAGCAAAAGTTTTTAGGTCTCTCGGGTCTTAACTTCATGGTAGTTTATCTCATTGGGGTCAACAATGATAGGTGGTGATTCTGTGAAGGGAGGAACCAAACCCCAATGCTGATCTGCAAACTCTGAGCCATTTGTGATGAAACAAGTTGAGTCATTGGACAAAGGATTAGTTATCCATTTCATGGCATGTGATGCCCACATGCTTTAGTGGGGAAATGGGAACATGGATGACTGAACTCAAGGCATCCAAAAGAAAAACCAACCCTTGTGTTGTGGGGGTCTCCAATAAGTATGTATGATGACCTTCGTTTTCAGACCCATCAGTACCCCAACATTGACATAAAAATGCCCATATTTTTTTTTAAACTTTGGAATTGTATGGTCTATGGATTCATATAAATATTCAACAGATAGAATAGAATAATAAGATGGGAACACAAATGCAATGGTGCCGTAGATTCTAATATATTATGGGTTGACATGACATTCACTAACATCTAAGGGAACCATTTATGCTTTAAAATGTCATTTAAATAATATTATCTCATTTGAGCATAAAAATATTGATTTTATATGATATTATATGCAATTATTTATATTTTTTATACTTGTATGTTAAAAGTTAAATGAATTATTTAGTGTCTATAGTTAATTCTACTTTAACAATTAGATCCTTGATGAAAAAATAATGTCAGTTCTAGTTTTATACTTGCATTAATTTGTGTTGAGGATCAATCCTTATATTTACATATTTGTTAATGACATCATGTAACTGATACGTTTGATCATGACAATGATGTGGTTGAAATTAATGGTTTCTTATTAGTGATATATATAATTTTAAGAATTGATATTTTATTACTCTAGTTATTTACTAGGGTAGACCTGAGTGGATACATGTATGAGTCAATAAGGACGAGTTAAGGTGTCATCACTTGCCAGGACTCCAACACCTAAGTCAGAAATCATCAGATGAAGGAAAGAGTGAAGGTTAGATACAAACTTAAAGACATAAGATGCATAACATCAATGGTGAATGTGCGAGAAAAGTCGTTGACTATTCCAATAGGCAACGTGACAAGACAATTAGAGTAAACGTAGGATGAGTGACTAAGTTGATGTCGGTCTAGGGTCTTAACAGGATTCAAGTTGATAAAATAGATCAACCAAAGAGGACAACCTCTAAGGCTGATGTTGCTTTGATGTTATTTGTAACATCCTTGATTGTCAATTTCTCGGCGGATCTCATACTACGATATTTCACATGGTGACACTTCATTCAACTGCTCGTTGATCAGAACCCTCCACTAGTCAGAACCCTCCATAGGTAGTCCTTTTCGAGACTTCGAAAATTTATTCGCCTATTCTCAGGATCAATGATTGTCTCCACAAACTAACACAAGACTTTTTAACATGCTTTGTCCTCACTCACATGCTTTCTGAGAAACTTCCCAAAAGGTAACACATCCCATAACTACTCCAAGCCAAACAAGCTTAACTGTGGAGTTCTTATATAATAGGCTACCGAAAAGTAGATGCATCTTGTTGGTATAAGTAATACTAATTAATTCATTTAAGTCATTCTCAGTTGTACAGTCTCATACATGCACAAACCTCGACAATCTGCTTCAGCGCTTTCTAAGAAACTTCATATAAGGTCACCCATCCCACAACTACTCCAAGTCAAGCACGCTTAAGTGTGGAGTTCTCATGTAATAAGCTACTAAAAAGTAGATGCATCATGTTGGTATAGGTAATACCAATTAATTACCTTAAGTCATCATCAGTTGTACAGTCTCATACCTGCACAATCTCTAAATCCCTCTCATTTTGGTGTGATTCAATCGGAGTGTTACATTACTCCTAGATCCAAGACACAACCTCATGTCATATGTACGAATTTAAGCGAGATGTTGCAAATCTATCCTCTATAGTTGACATATAAGATAGTGGTAGAGCCTAGGCATGGATTGAGGAACTCTCCCAAGAATAGTTAAAAACAAGGTCGACCATAGACATAGTCCAAAGGTGGGACAACCCAAGGCTCATGGCTAAAAGGGGTCTAAAAATAAAATAAAATATAGTTATTTAGTAAATACTTGTATACAAGTGAAACTAGGCTCAATCCCCTTAAGAAATGTCTCAAGTTCGAGCCTTGTTAATGGTGATCAATCAGGTTTCTCGGTGAAAATTAATCTTCAATAAAATCAATGAATAATTCACATAAATTACATGGTTATCAAAAAAATATAAGAGCCCTTATTCATTATAAGGTCCCTAAAATGTCAAAACTGGCTCTGGTTAGAAATACTCATCGTCTTCATTTAGATTTTTCAAATTAATAATATTCAATAATCCACAGATTTTGTCAACGTCAATCATGTTTCAACATTGTAGTAGTTAGTGCATCATTTTTTCAAGGTTAGAAGTAGTAGCATAAGCCTAAATATCTATTGCTTCAACTTCTACTTCTAGTACTCTATATATGTATATAGATTGGAAGCACTAGATGATACAAGAAAGGTCTAGTAGAAGCAAAGCTAAATGTTGCTATACATTGGTTTGGCAAGATTGAAATTAAGATACTTTCTTAAGATGTCGACTTAATTGTAAGTTGTGTGTGTGTTATCTCATAGACTTGGGGTGGAGTTGCTGGTTGAAAACAAACTAGAGGATTTTCTTGGAAGAAAAAAGGCGCAGGAAAACACATTTAACCTGGGTTTAAAAAGATGCTCATCACAATCTTTGATATGAGAGATAGTCATACTTTCGTAATTAGTGTCAATGCTGATGCTTACTCCCTCTCTGTTCCAAAATATAAGTTGTTTAAGTGAAAAATTATTTCAAAATATAAGTTATTTTACAAAATCAATATTATATTAAATTTTTTAAAAATTATCCTTAATCAATATTTTATGCATTAATACAACAATCTTTCTAATTTTCATGAACTCTATTTCCTAAGTCACTAGTATTTACTCATGCATTTATATCATTGATTAAATCCAAAAATCATTTGGCTTTTCCACAAGTAACACATGATACAATGAAGTTAAGTAAAGTGGAAAAGTCTTAGTCCATCAAGTTTGAATAGAAATTTGTTATTATTATTGAGAATTTTGTGTACAAGGAGTAAATCTCTAAAATTATTATTTAAGTAGAGATAAAAAGATATATTAGGAAAATCATTTATTTTTTTATGGAATTCAATAAATTAATTATTTTTCTTAATACATCTGCAGTAACTTCAAACGACTTATATTTTGAAACGAACGAATTACAATTCAAATTAATGAATCATTATTAAGAATGTTTATTAAGAAAGTTAATGAATAATATAAATGTAAGGACTATTTTATATTAATATAATATAGATACTAAAACTTATGTTTCATTTCATATGATGATTAAGTGATATTATAAATTGAGATCAAATGATTAGATTAATCATTAATTTTAGTCATGACATTGTCATGTGTTAGCCTTATCAATCACATTTTTATGTTATTAATAGAGATGTAACATAGAGACTAACCTTAATAAAAATAAGAATGTAAAAACTAAAACTTTCATTTTTTAATAACATTAGTACTTTAAATAACGTCAATTATAATAACTAAACAAATAGTTTAATTTATATTAAAAATACATCACAAATATAAAAAAATAAAAACTATAAAACTAACTTGATGGTTGAAGGAAGAATGTGAAGAGGGATCATGAATTCAAATTATTTTTACTACACTAATATTAATCCATAAAAAAACTTTTGATTGTCGTGTTTTATTGGTGACTAAACATATTATCTTCATTTATTAACGCTATATTGTTAGTTTTCCAATGTAATTTTACTTGATTTGAAATTTTTAATCAAGTTCTCCGAATACCTTCCGATTATGAAATTGTCCTTTCTGCTGTCCTTTTTTTCGCTGTTTCTTTGTGCTGTCCATATAGTTGTGTTAATATTTAATTTTGTGAGTCAATTTTAAAATTGTGTGATTTTCAAGAGACAGTACAGAAATAACTAGGAAAGAGACAGCAGAAAAGCCTTATCCTTCCGTTTATGATCTCTGTTCATTGGTTACAACACAATTAATCAACATCTTAACTAAGAAATCATTACTAAGAATACTATAAACACCATGGTTACTTTGAACGTACCGAAGGAAACTGAAAGTCAATATATTTAATTAGGGTAATGAGGCCCCATAAAGAATGGCAGCTTCTGTCGTAGAATATCCAAATTTGGGGTAAGTCGTTTTTATGTGGTATACGCATTCAATTCGGAGCAAAGCTCGTACACTCTATGAGATGCACATCCTTTAATTAACACCATTTGATATAAATTTGTCATAATGCAGAGAAACCCAATGCAACGGTTCATCACCTACCTCCCTCTTATTCTTGGCATTTTTCAATTTAGTGCTTAGATTAGACTTTATAATTTATTTCCTTTCACATGCAATGTGACTGACAACTACAGTGATAATTATTGCTGCTATGATTATTGTTTTATTATAAATGGAAATAATGAACAGCGAATTGAGATGATTGATGGGTGGTTTTCACATGTGTAGGCAGAGTGCATGTTTGCGAATTCAATGGATGGTCGGTCTTTTGCTTTTCCTCTTTATAAATCCTTTATGCCTCCATTGTCCCTCTTTTCTATTTTATTTTTTCCCCCTCCATTAATTTTTAAATCTCATATGTTTCGTTATTTGTGTACAACGATGGAGAATATATCTAGAGGTTCTCTCTGGCATATGATTAATTATTCTGTTAAGCATCATGCTAAAGTTTTTAAACCCATTTTGGTAATTTGATAAAAAAATCAGTGAGACCAGAAAGTTAGGAAATTTATTGAGAAAAGATAGTAATTAACATACTGATTAGCATTTTTTTATATTGGAGAATTTTTTTGTGAATCCTAAAATATGTAAGTCCTATTATCTATTTCATAGATGCGATTCCCAAATTAGTAAAAGAATTTCTGCTAATATGAAAACACCAGTTTGTGTTCAACAATATTTATACAAGAGAAAATTGGATTAATTATGTTTTTATATTTTTTTTCCAAAATTCACTTTTGGTATTTAAACAAATTTATAACCTTTTTGTTCCTATATTTTTTTCTCTTAATAATTTTATACCATATTATCAAATAACTATGTTAACTAATAAAATGATAATAACATAATTTATTATATCATTAAGAAGTCTGATTTAATCACATATATATTTATTTTTTATGAATTATATTTTTAATTTCTTATCTTTTAAACTAGTTGATGAGAAATTAAAAATAATTCATAAAATGAAATTATATATAACTATCACATTAGACTTATTGATTGATCGATAATATGATAATTACGTCATTAATTAACACTATTACTTAATAGCAAAGACAAAAATAATCAACAAAAAAAAATATAAGGATACAAAATGCTAAAAATTTTGTTTAGGAACTAAAATTAAATTTTACAAAAAAAGTTTTAAAGATAAAAACATAATCCAATAAAAGTTGACTATGCTAAGAATTTGTATGTGGTACTAACTTCTTGTTGTGGCCTAAATTATGGGTCATGCTTCACTTTTTCTCACCTATTCTTAAACGATCCTCAAGCTGATACTAATTGGTGGTTTGTGGTAGATATGGCCTAGGACTTGGACTTGGGGAGGTAGATGTGGACACAAACATGGTCTTAACTAACCCCGTTTGCAGACGACGAAATAGAAAGGGTCCAAAGGAAACGGAAGGGTTGGCAAGTGCAAGATGAAGTACAATCCGTTGCGATGATCATATTGCCAATAGAGACCAACAACGTACCACTAACAAGGACTGAAGCTTGGATGCAATCATCAAATACCAAGTTTATACATATCCATTCCATTATTTTATTGATGCCCCCAACTTTTCTTGGAAAACTTCTGGATCGTGTACACAATTATGTGCATGTTTTTGTCTCTTAAAGCAGGGGAATTGGTCCCCACATGCATCCATCTTTTGTTAGTTTCATCTCTCTCTCTCTCGTTCTCTTTTATTTAAGACCCTTTTATTAGTTATTTAGGTTACTCCATCTTATCATTGATCTTATGAATAACTATTTTGTAAGAGTTAAGTTAAAGTCTTAGGATAGGATTAATTTTATGAATAATTAAGTGATTTTATTTATACAGTAAAAGCATATATAAACATGTACAGTTCATGTGTTTATAAAATTTGTAACTACATATTATTGCTTATTCTCTTAGGTTAGGATTAAACTAGTATTGAATTGAAGAAACATGATCTGCAAGTCATGTTTTTGTATTGACTTTATGTTTCGGTTACGCTCAAAGTAACCATAGTGTTTTATATTATTCTTAATAATGCTTTCTTTAGGAAGATATCGATTAATGTTGTTATAACCAATGAACATGAACACTTTAATTAAAAGGAAAGTATTCGGGGAACTTGTTTGAAATTTTCAAATCGAATAAAACTGCATTGGGAAGCTAACAATATAATATTACATTATTTAAATGGAGACAATTAATGTTTAGTGACCAATACAATAGGAAAATAAGATTTTAGATTGTGATTACGATTAATTTTAGATTTTCATATATATATATATATATATATATATATATATATATATATACATATAAGTTTGATTTTATTGTAATTTTCAACCGTTAGTAATTAGTTTTAGATTGTAAGTACACTTTAATCTATAAAGTGTTGTAATATTACTTAGTTATTCCTTATCTATTTGAAATTTAAGTAGGTCCTTAAACTATTTTTTAATTGAATTTCTTATTTGTAAATATTTTAATTTTATCTTTAGAGTTTTTAAAATCGTAAAAAAAAAATGAATATTTTCTAGCCGTTTCACGCTATTACAAACTAATTATAGGAACTTTTTTTTAAGATCCAATAAAAATAGTTTAAGGACCTACTTGAAAATTTAATAACTGAATAATTTTTTCTGTTATTATATAGTTTAGAATACAACATAACCGAGTAACAGAGTAAGTCATATGGATGATTTTGAAATAAATTAAACTGTGTCTGCCACATGAAGAATTTTGCTCATTTTTAATAGAATAATAAATGCAAGAGTTATCTTGCACGATTTGAAAATAATAAGGATTAAAATACATATTCTGTAAAAAAAAAGATTAAAATGCTTATTTTGTAAAAGCTACGAATTAAATATCAGTGTTGATTCAAACATTGAAGTGGTAATTTATATTTTTTTTCCATCATTTTTTTCATCTTATTTCCACTTTTTTTTCTGTTTATTTTCTCATGCTTTTCATCTCACCTTGTTTCTCTTTCCATCTCATCTCTTCTTATTTATCTCTTAATGTTTTTCACATTATTTCATCATATATGTCTTTTTATGTAATCATTCATCTCTCATCTCATATCTTATCTCGTCTATATCATATTTCATCTTTTATAGATTGACAATATTATAAAACTAGTTAATGAAGAAGATTATTTAACAATTATTTTTATACATAGGAAAACAAAAAAAATAGAAAAATAAGAGTAACCAAACAGGTTGGACTCTTTAGGCCAACCCATTTTGGCTAATTCATTTTGCGGGTTAGGTTGAGGTTTCCTCCATCAGCCCACTTTAACACGTCTTGTTTGACCCACCACAAAACAAGTTGAGGGAAAAATGGAGTGAGACAATCCACCAACCTTTTTTTTTATGAAAAACACACACACATATATATATATATATAATATTGATTTTAAAATTTTGTACATATATTATTAATTTTTATTTACTTTATTTTTTGTTTAAATAAATTATTATTCAAAAATCAAGGTAATACATTCAATTTTTTAGTAAGTATTCACCTTTTAGTATTTATAAAATATAAAATTAATTAAAATTAATTAAAATATATTTATCATAGTATTTTGGCGGGTCAACATGCCAACCCGAGCATAAACAGTGAGGGCTTGAATTTTCAACCCATTTTGCTTATGCGGGATGGTGCCAACCCATTTTTAGTGGATCAATAAAAAAGTGGGTCAACTCCTTTTGTCACCCCTATAGAAAAAAAGATATTACAATCTCAAATAACAAGTACCAATAGCATCTTACACACTTAATATTTAATACTTAATATATCATCATAAACTTTAGGCTTAATTGCATTTTTTTTTACAGCCAACTTTTTAATCTTTGGCGAATTTTATCCTAACAAACTATTGAGCTAAGTTATGAGCATTTGGAAAGTCATGAACTCAAAACATTCTTCCTCCTTTTGGGATCCATGGGAAATGACTATACCCCAAGAGATTTGTTGGTGTTTGGTGGGTTTCTGGGATTGCATAAGCATGTTGATACATTGGGAGATAGGAGAAACAACTTGTAGAATCAAATAACACAAAAATGGGATTGAATTGTCTTTTTAGAAATTTAAAATTTTTCTTAAGACTATTAAACACATTTTTTATCGTTTGATGCAGATAAACCTAAAAATACTTAGATAGGTTTTGATTTAGATTTTATTTAACAATGAAGAAAACAATTTTCTTTGAAAAATAGAAGAGATATAAGATCTAAAAATAAATACAAAGCCTTTGTTAATTAATCAACAAAAAGGCACAAAAAGCATTTATACTGGTTTGTCTTAACCCCAAGACTATATCCAGTTCTTGAAAACCATCAAGTTTCCACGAACTTATCAAAGTTACAAGTATTATTCACTAACTTATCCAAGTTTACACTTGCAAACTCTATCCCATGCTTGACTTAAGACAAATATTCTTTGTTCTATCAAGTCACTATTGGATCTAAACAAATCAACAAGATATGTTGGAAGTTTGTACATTGACTAAAATTAGTGATCGTCTTACAGACGGATATATCACTCAACACTTTTAGTCTTTTCTCTCAAGGTATACAAGGTGTTTTGAGAGTTTTGTAACTTTACAAAAATTTACAAAAAGCTTTACAAGAAAGAATAAAAGAATGATTCAAATAGATGATTCGTAACCATTTTCTTCAAAGCTTATTCTATATATAGTCTTCATCTCCAAGTATTCATTGTCTCTTAACTGTTGGATTCTTTACTCTATTCTTTATCTGAGGCCTTGAGTCCATTGAAGCATTTATTTCTTACATTAAATGCACACCCTCCTTCATCATGCAAAGTCCATGTTGATAGGGTAGTGTGTTTTGTACTTCAGCAAGAAAGTCACTTCTTTCATCATAGCAAGTTCGTACCAACAGAGCACACCTTTTGATGAGGATCAACATCTTCCAAATTGAGGACTTGTTTTATTCTTGATAGGACTATGATATATCCTAGAAGAATGTTTTCTACATAGAACAATCTTAAACATAGAGTATTAAATGAAGGTCTTAAATACACCACTTAAATGCTACATCAAATCGTCTTATAAGTGTATCGTTTGAAAACTTCAAACGCACAAAGATAAATCATGATCTGATAGCATACTAGACAAAACTTTTATCATTTGTATTTATTTGTATTTAACCAAAATAATCAAGAGCCTTGATTCGTCTTTAAGACATAATTGTCTTTTGACTTATCACATGCTTTACAAATTGATAGACAACCTAAGAGCTGCTTCTTTGTTACTTAATGAAGGGCAAAGAGATTTGATCATGACCTTTGAAGTGGCCCAACATGTGTCTACCTCCATTTCATCTAGGCATAAACATTTCTTTAATGTGCAGAGAAATAAGGAATTGAAAGAATGGCCTGGAATGGATCTACTTAGAACTTGTCATCATATTTTCTTGGACTGGTGTTTTATCCGCGAACTTCTCAAGGTGTTAGAATGTCCCAAGTTGAAGATACTTCAACTAAATATTCAAGGTAACTATTTGAAAATACTTGATAATTTGTTTGTTCAAATGCAAGAATTGAAGGTGTTGAATTTATGAGGTCTAAATTGTACTCCTTCCCTTCCTGCATCTCTCAGTCTCTTGACAAACCTCCAAGCATTGAATCTATGTAAATGTATGTTGGAAGACATAGCTTTTGTTGGGGAAATCACAAGTTTTGAATTTCTCAACCATGAAAAATATGAGTTTAGAGAGCTCCTTGCAGAAATAAGAGGATTGAGCAATCTAAGGTTGCTAGATTTGATTGATTGCTCAACGCTAGGAGTGTTCCCTTGCAACATGATATTGAGCTTGACAACAATGGCGAATGCATCTTATATGGTGTAGGGGCAATTGCCCCCACCAATTTTTATTTTTATTTTTTAATGTATATAGAAAAAAATTGCTCCATAATAAAAATATTGCTCCATTTGAATTTTTTAACCCAAAGTCCAAACAAACATAAGACATTCAATAAAAAAACTATAGGCTCCAACCCAAACCATTTATTTCAATTCTCATTATTGTTGCAGTAATACAAAATAAAAATACCATACACTACATGAAACACACCGTTTCATGTAACATCCCAAAAATAATCTAATAATTATTTAAATAAAGATTATTTAAATATATCTTTTAGTAATGGAAAAGATAGGTTAAATTGTTTTGATATATTAAATTGTTACATTTTTTGAAAAGATATTAGTATAATTATATATTTATATTGGATAAAGATAATAAAAATATGAGATAAAGAAAGATTGGTTAAAAAAAATCAAAAGATATAATTTCAAATTACATACAAAGATTACACAAGGATAGACAATTCATTTTCCTAGAATCACACAAATAAATAGTCTTTCTTGTTATTAGTGGGTTGCTCAAGGATTGAGAAGGAGGAAGAAAATGAATAAATTATGTTAAGACAAAGATAACAAAGAACTTGAATTACTTGCTTCAAGATGTGAGTAAAACATGTACCTTTTCAAAAATTCCATGATATAATTCATTTAGGAGTGTTTTTCTTGTACTATACTATGTGATAAATTCATACACCAGAAACAACATGACAATATATTTAATTCAATTAGAATTACTAATCTCTAGCCATAACTCTTGAAGAGCATTCGACAGATGAATTTGACAACACTTGCAAAGAATACTTCTAGCCTTTAGCACACTCACTTTAGATGGAATGAGTGTTTTATGATGTGTTTAGAGTAGGGACTCTATGCTTATTTATATAGATCATATTTTATCCATCATAAAAACTAATCCCATAATTTCAGGATGCAAAAATATACTCTCAACAGCTTCATAATTAAAATTGAAATGTTCTTACCAGATTTGACCAAGTCAAGTGGTTGAGAAAACAAAAGAAGTGGGTGAGAAAAATGAGGACCACCTTATTTTGATTTCAAAATTTAAATCAAAACTATCATTCTCCCACTAAGTCCAATGTTTCTCACACTTTATGATATCTACAACACTGATAACTTTATGCTCACATCGAAGATGCTAACCACATGAATCATGGCGGTAGGTTCTCTAAAATGATCATTACCTTTCATGTGTGTATTAGAATGTAATCACTTTTAGTAAAAGCAACAATTTAACTGAATGAACATGTTCAATATTTATTGAGTCCAAATTACATGTCTTTCTCAACAAAATATATACAACAAACTGCAACAAAAAATAAATAACTAAAGTTTCACTATATTCAAAAAGGAACTTTATATGAAGGAGTCAAGTCTCATACTCTTAACATGATCCTTAAATGACTTTGCTTGCATGCCTTTTGTCAATGGGTCTACAATCATTAGTTCAATACTGATGTGTTAAATGATGATTTCATTCACTTTGACATGTTCCCTCATGGCTAAACACTTAATGTCAATGTTTGACTTTCTCTTTTATTGCTTTTAGCCAGAAAAACAACAGCTGGATTATCACAATACACCTTTACCAGTCTAGGAATGTAATCAATCACTTGTAGATCGGCCATGAAACTTTTTAACCAAATACCCTATGATGTTGCTTCAAATTATGAAATAAACTCAACCTTCATGGTAGAAGTAGAAACTAATGATTGTTTTGCACTTGTCCAAGATATTGCTCCATTAGCCATCATGAAGATGTATCCAGATGTTGAGACTTCCGAGAGTCAATGCAACCAACAAAATCTAAGTCTGAGTAGCTAACAACTTATAAGTTGTCATATCTTTGATATATAAGCTTGTAATCTTTGGTTCCTTGAAGATATCTTAACAATTTCTTTGCAGTTGTCCAGTGCTTTATTCCTGGATTACTTTGATATGTCTCAAGCATTCCAACCACAAAATCAATGCCAGGTCTTGCACACACTTGTGCATAGGCTTCCTACAATAGAAGCATATGGAATGTTTCTCATTTGTTCCATTTCAAGCTCATTTTTAGGACATTGATTCAAATTGAATCCATCACCTTTCACAATAGGTACCATGTTGGGTGAACAATCTTTCATCCGAAATATTTCTAGAACTTTATTAATATAGGCCTTTTGAGACAAGCTGAGAATCCCTTGAGATTGATTTCTATGGATCTCTATGCCAATGAAATATGTTGCATCACCCACATCCTTCATGTCAAAATTCTTAGAAAGGAATTATTTTACATCATGTAACATCCCAAAATCATTGGTTGCAAGAAGTATATCATCCACATATAAGACTAAAAATATTATTTTACTCTCACTGACCTTATGGTATATGCATCTATCCATATTGTTCTAAAAAAAAACCAAATGATGAGATGACACTATTGAATTTCAATTACTATTAGTTGCTATTCACGACTAAGTTTTGTATTGAATATTTGCACAAAAATAGCGCTTTACCTCCAATTTATGGTTCTTTTTGTAGGAATTATACATATTTTCATGTTTAGTTTGATTTTATACAATAGATATTTCCAATTTTGTGAATTAATGTTGAAACCACTTCCATTTTAGGCTAAAAGAAGAGAAGGTTCAAGTAGCTGATGTCTTGCTAAGCGAGGCAGATACGCTTAGCGAGTGACATCTGCTAAGTGAGGCATACAACTCGCTTAGCATGTTGGGAAGTCCTAGAAGAGAATCAGTTAGAGATGTGCTCACTCAGTGCACCGCCAGTTCGCCCAGCGAGTAGGTTATATCTTCTTGTGCTTAGTGCGCCCAGCTCGCTAAGCCAAAATTCACTTACTCTCGCTTAGCGAGATTGACTCGCTAAGTGAGCCTTTAGAAACTGAAACGTCCAAGGAGTCTTTAAAACACTGAAGTTGGCGGAAATTAAGAGAGGAGTTGAAAAATAGATCATAGGGAGAAGCTGAAGCGACAAAAATAGAGTTGCTAAGAGAGCTTAGGTTAGAGGAGTGAGATTAGGGTTTTAGAGGTTGGAAGAGACATCCTCAACCCTTCTTTGCCATTTTCTTTTACTAAACTCTATTCTTCCTTGTATTAAGAGCATATTTCTTGTAATGGAAGGCTAAGCCTCTTGGTTGGGAAGTTCTACAGAACCCTTGATGTAATATTCTTTCACTATTTATTTAATGTTATTTTTATGTGTTCATTGCTTCTATCTATGCTTTTTTTTACATGCTTGTGACTTGATCACCCATTTGTATGTATAGTTAGGATTTTTAGCATTGGAAAGTGCTTTAAAGCCTTAGAATTTGGTAGAGCAAGTTAGAAAATTGTATGTCTAGGAATGAAGTGTAGTGATCTAGTCCATATTATGTTGCAGACTTAATGCAACTCTTTTAGGCTGAGTTTGTTGAGGGATCAAGGATGAGGTTTAAAGAGAGTTAGGCTCATTCACTAGAGAGATCTTGGTTTGGGTAATTTCTCAGCATAAGAACACTAGGATAACATTGAATAAAGAAAAATACATAACAACATCAAGGAAAACTCAATAGAATGACCCAACATTTTTTACTTGACTGTTTTTACTTCACAAACTTTAGATATTTAGTCTAGATTTAACTAGATTTTAGCACAAAAACTCAACTTGATATTTATCTCACTTTTAGTTGTAGACAAATGTTTGCACACTGAATGTACAGTTTCTGAGTGAAACAAATTCCCTGTGGATACGATACTCGGTCTTACCATTTTAATATATTACTTGTGTGAACAAATACCATTGATGTGATTCCTGTTTAAGTCCATATATTTATTTCTTGAGCTTTCAAACCAAGTGAGCCCCATCACTAGAGAAAAAAACCTTTGTGTTATGTCATATAAACTTCTTCTAAGTCACCATTTAGAAAATCCATTTTGAAATCCATTTGATGTAATTCCAAGTCAAAATGAGCAACTAATGTCATTATGATACTTAAGGAATAATCTTTCATAGATACAAGAGAAAAGGTTTCTTTGTAGTCAACTCTTTCACTTTTGAGCGAATCCTTTGGCAACCAATTAGGCCTTGTGTCTCTCAATGTTACCTAATGAATCCTTCTTGGATTTGAAAACCCATTTACATTCAATAGGCTTTATCCCATTAGGTAACTCAATAAGATCCCAAACTTTATTATTTTCCATAGATTCCAATTCATCTTCCATAGCATCACACCATAACTTAGAATTACAACTGTTAGTAGTTTGCGAAAACGACCTAGGATCATTTTCAACTCCAAAGTCATAAACTATATAAACTAAGGTCATATATATTTAATGTAGCATAGAAGCCTCAAAGCAATAGAAAACAATTAATTTGGCTTTTAAATAAAGGAAACATTGTAATCATGCTTTAAAACTACCTGTGCATGCCTATTACGAGAATAAGGTTTATATTAATGTTGAATCATATAGATATCTATTTTATTTTCTACAATTTATTTACAATGTAAACCAATGAATGAATGCGAGACATAATAAAACCCAAAATGCTTAACTAAAAACCATAACAAACAGTTAAGCAAAGGCATACACAAGCTCTGATACCAAATGATAAATTAATACACCATAAACAGCATGATGGTATATTTAATTCAATTAGAATTACTATCCTCCAACCATAACTCTTGAAGAAAATTTAGAAAATGAATTTGACAACATTTGTAGTTTCGATTGCAAAGAATACTTCTAGCATTTAACACACTCACTTTAGATGTAATGAGTATTGTTTTCTATGTGTTTAGACCGGGGACTCTATGCTAGGGGTGTTCGCGGGCCAGTTTTTGTCAAATTTAGGACCCAACCCATTCATGAAAGGTTTGGTTCAGTTCAGGCTAACAGGTTACCCATTTAAATTTGATTTTTTCTTCTTCTTATAACTACTATTATATATCATGATTCATCAAAATATTCAATGCAATTAACACAATATTATCAAATGTTTGAAAGTAGTAAAATTGATTCATTTAATACCATTAACATAATATTCTAAAATAGAATAATACAAACTAAAGCAAAATATTCTTCAATGAGATTTACTATAATAATTTGAATCACAATTATTTTCTACAAACTAATTTCTTACAATAAGATTTGCCGCAACCAAATTTTTTGCAACCAAATTTGATGAAACAAAAAACAAAATATGATATGTTAATATTATAAACATAACAAAAAAAAATGAATATGAAAAAAAAGGTGAAACAAATAACAATGTACCTAAAAATAATACCTTAAGAAGTTTCAACACTAATAGTCTCAATACTTGGAGTCCCAATATTAACAGTATTTTAAGTCAAACCAAACAACTTAAAAAATTTGGATCGATTTTGATTGATTCGGTTCAGTTTTAATTGGATCTATAAATATAAACTCGTGACTCAACCCATACATGAACAGTTTTGATCGATTCGATTCAATTTTGACCCAAATACATAAATGATCCAACTCAAATTGTTCGGATTGTGGAAGCAATGCCTTCCAAGGTTATTTTGATGATGCCAAAGAATCAAGAGTTATGCAAATTCCAAGGATTCAAGAATCTAATTTCAAGAATTAAGATTCAAGATTCAAGAATTAAGTTTCAAGATCTAGATTCAAGAATAATCAAGATCAAGTTTCAAGACTCAATCAAGATAAGTACTAAAAAAGTTTTCCAAAACATTGAGTAGCACAAGAAGTTTTTACAAAATCATTACCAAAAAGTTTTCCAGTGTTTTAAAACGTTAGATTTCAAATTTCAAGAGTCACAACCTTTGTTTAAACAGTTTAAATCATTTTAAACTTGTGTAATCGATTATGCAATACTTGTAATTGATTACCAGAGTTCTAAACGTTTTGATTTTCAAAATTTAAACATGAAGAGTCACATCTATTGATGTGTAATTGATTATACCTTGATGGTAATCAATTACCAGTGACTGATTTTGAAAAATAAATTTCCAAAAGTCAAAATTCTTCAAGTGACTTGTTTGTGAAGATTTTTTCAAAAGTCACAACTTTTTAAATGACTAGTTTTCAAAAGAGTCACAATTTTTAAAAGGTGACTAGTTTTAAAGAAATTGCCAAGAGTCACAAACTTTAACTTGAGTCATCAAGAGATTATAAATATGTGACCATGGCATGAATTTTGTAACAACATCTCTATCCATCTTTCAATATTTTTCAACATTTTCAACAAAACTTTCTAATTCATTTCTCTTCATCTTTCTAAAAGTTTTTGTTCAAACACTTTCTCTTTCAAGAAAAGTTCTTTGTTCAAAAACTTGTGCTATTCATCTTTTTCATTCTCTTCTCCCTTTGCCAAAAGAAGAGAAGGACTAACCACCTGGATTCTTTTGTGTCTCTCTTCTCCCTTTGCCAAAAGAACAGAAGGACTAACCACCTGAATTCTTTTGTATCTCTCTTCTCCCTTACAAAAGATTTCAAAGGACTAACCGCCTGAGATATCTTTTGTTTCCCCTTATAAAGATTCAAAGGACTAACCGCCTGAGAATTCTTTGTCCCAACACATTGGAGGGTACATCCTTTATGGTACAAGTAGAGGGTACATCTACTTGGGGATTGTTATACTGAGAACAAGAGAGGGTACATCTCTTGTGGATCAGTTCATGTGGAGGGTACATCTCTTGTGGATTAGTTCAAGTGGAGGGTACATTCACTTGGTTATTCAAAGAGCACAAGGGAGGGTACATCCCTTGTGGATCTTTGGCTTGTAAAGGATTTTACAAGTGTAGGCACGGTTTGTGGCCGAACCAGTATAAATCTTGTGTTTGTCTTCTTCTTCCTTACACTCTTTAATTTCCGTTGTGTACTTATAATTATCTCTTTTACTTTTGGTTAAGTTTCTATTTCTGTTCTTTACTTTCTTGACTTAGTAGTAAAAGCCTAATTGAATCTAGTAACATTAAGAAGAATAGATTTTTAATTAGTCAAGACACGTTCGTAATTAATTCAACCCCCCTTCTTAATTACTCCGAGGCCACTTGATCCAACAAGTTTAGGTCAATTTGGGTTCACAGGTGACCCGTACCCATGAACACCCCTACTCTATGCCTATTTATATAGATCAGATTCTATCTATCATAAAAATTGATCCCACAATTTTAGGATGCAAATATACTCTTAACAAATTTATCATTAAAACTAGAATATCGTTAGCAGATTTGACTAAGCCAAGTGGTTAAGAAAACAAAAGAAGTGGGTGAGAAAAATTGGGACCACTTTAATTTGATTTCAAAAATTAAATCAAAACTAACACTGTGTTCTTGATATAAAGAAATAAGGATTAATGGTGTTATAGTGTTAGTTATTTTAATGAATGACATTACATTTCACACACTAAATTAGTATTGACAATGAAAAAATCATAAAACATTTTCAAAGTATGAAAATGCATAGAGGACAATTGTAAGTTGTAGAAATTTAAGTACTTTAGATTTCTTTTATCATGATATTATATATTTTGTAATACCTTGTGATATTTTATTTTGTGAAAGTTTTAGAAATTATTTCTTGCCCTAGTTAGGAAATTTTTTTGGATCTGCCATTGCTTGACAAGCTTGGAAAAGCTCTACATGGGAAACTATAATGCTCAAGAGGAGATCAAGGGAAGGAAAAGCCAAAACATTGATTCATGTTTAAGTGAGTTAAGGAATTTGAATAATCTAACAACTTTGAATGTGCAAATAGAAGATACTTCAGATTTTCCAAGAGACTATCTTGCCTTTGGGAGACTAGAATGCTTCAAGATTTTGATTGGAGAAGGATGGAAATAGTCTAGGTGGAGTTTGGAAAT
The DNA here is from genome assembly GCF_000004515.6 of Glycine max. Lineage (NCBI taxonomy): Eukaryota > Viridiplantae > Streptophyta > Magnoliopsida > Fabales > Fabaceae > Glycine > Glycine max. The sequence goes on from NC_038245.2 coordinate 8,559,902, forward strand.
TACAAAACTTTGAAACTTCTTAAGCTCAATTTGGGTGCTAATCCAAGCATTCTAATGGATTATGGTATAAAGATGTTAATGGCAAAAGTTGAAGTACTTTATGTTTGGTTGAACTGAAGGGTGTTAGGGAAGTACTTTGTGAATTGAATGATGAAGGGCTTTCGCGATATGAAGCATCTTAAAATCCTAAATTGTGCTGAAATGGAGAGCATTATTAGCTCAACAGAGTGGACTTATGGTGATCATTGATGTGACATCCTCTACCCCGATATAAATATAAATAAGAAAAACATATAAAAATGTGGAATTAACTAAAATGATTTTATTTTAAGCATAAAAGAGCTTATGTGGGTAAAAAGGCCACATTTGCTTTACTATTACCAAATAAAACTTATTAAAAACATATTCAGCTCAGAACAAGGTCGTCAAAGTTTATAAAAGAAATCTTGTTAAACAGTGAAATAATATAAAGTAAAACAACATCATGCAATTAAAATAAAAACTCATGCTCTAATGTCACATCCTACCAAAGCATTGTGTTTCAACGTCCTCTAACATGAGGTTTTTTAAAGTCATCTACTTCCACGAACACAAGATTCGAGATCATCACAGGATCCAAACATAAACAACACACAGGGAGTGAGTTATCACATTTTAAAATAAAATATAGATAAACAAAGACATAATCAATATAAATTATAGAAGTAATTATAACATAACTCAACTTAATACAATCCACGTTATTTCACCACTCTATCATTTAAAATTAATTTTTCAATCACCAATCACGTTACACATGAATCATACACTCGAGTGAAGACGTAACAACACTCATCAATTTCATAATAAACAATTCATAGGCATTATGCAACAATTATACTAAGACTCAAGCCTATATGCAATGTGATACCATGTGAGCGAAAAATCACACTCGGACGCTTAAGAGTACATAGCAAGACTGATGTGCCATTATTTTCTCCTATTTCTTAACCCTTTTTGCACCATTTTAAGTACTGATTAATCTTAATTGTCAAATTAATTAGGCAGTTTTATTATTTGGGTCCATTTAGCTAATTTGATGTTTTTAATCTAATTTCAGGAATTAATGAAGAATTGGGCTTGAATCAAGTATTGGGCTTGGGCTTGAAGAGGGCAGACTATTTTATTCTACAAAATTAGATCTTATCTTATCTAGATATTATTTAGATTTGATCTCATCTAGATATTATTTCATCTAGATCTTATCTTATCTTATCTTACCTAGATTAGATTTGATTTGATTTTATTTATGGGCTTGGATTTAAAACAGATTTGTAAGCTTTGGGGCTGAAAAACTATATAACAGCACCAAGGTTCTAGTTTAGGCCTCCTTTCCTCTCTCTTCTCTTTCTCCTTTATTTTTCGTTTTTGCAATTCTAGTTCTGACTTTTTGTTTTAGCAATAAAATTTTGTTCTTCAATCTATAATTTCGTTCTCTATTGATTAATGGAAGGCTAAGTCTCCAGCGTTGTTTTCTCTTGAGGATCAAGCACAGTTCTCTTTGAGGTTCTATTATTACTGTTAAATTATGTTCAATTTTTCCTCTTCACTAATTACTCTGAATTTGTTGCTATTAATTTATGCATGCTTAGTGCTTGATTAATTGTCTCTACGCTTAATTTACGTTCATGCTTAATGATCGTTTGTGAGTAATTGGTGTGTGTGATGCTTAATCACATAATGAATGCCTTATGTTGAATTTCGCTTAGTAATTTAATTTAGGGTTGGATTAAGTGATTGAACTGAATAAGAATAAATTCTCGCAACCTAGGATAAGAGACTTGCTTGTGAATCAAGGGGAAGCAACATATTTCAATTCTGATATTTTTCTAATTCAATTTTACTCGCTATTTAATTTACAAAAGCAAACAACCCCCTCAATTCGTTACTATTTTCCTACTATTTGTTATGAACGTTTGGTTGATCATTGCTTGTTGGGAGACGACCTAGGATCACTTCCTAGTTACTGCATTTTAATGTTTATTTGATTCGGGTACGGCCTCGATCAAAGACACACCACATAATGGGTATGACAGGTCACTCTCACTAAGTAAAATCATAAGGTGACCAGTCAGGATCACTCTGTTTTGCGAGAATGCTCCAACCATATGGGATCAACATAGGCTTAAAGGAGCACTCAAACCAATTGTCTTTACCCCTAAGGCCTAGACTCTAAAGAATCTGTTAGGGTTTCACCTTCCTGATTCAGACTCAACCCCTAAAACAACTTTTGCACCCAGACACTACTCATGAATTATACAATACCCATGACCTCACACTAGTGTTTCAAACATGTTTAACACATTGCGTTACAATTTAACACTTTAGGTTCCTAACTAGGAATCCTACACTTTCCCTTTAACACTTTGTCCATAAAGACTTTTCTCAAGGTAAACACCAGTCTGGTTATTGTATAATTCACAGCTCACAACACAAGTATTGTCACATCAAGTGTTAACCACACACTTAATCACAACCAAATTTCATGTCTACAATTTAACTTCTCACAATCCACCATCACATATTTACATGTATCTTAAAAATTAACACATGAAACAATAATAATATTTGATGACACAGAACATATATATATATATATATATATATATATATATATATATATATATATATATATATATATATATATATATATATATATATAACATGTTGATCATCATTGTGGGAAGATACAAAACAAAGACAATAATTTGTATAAAATAAGTAATTAAAGACAAGATTATTTAGAGTACTATTCACGTAAATTAGAAAAAGAAAAAACTCAATTTTTAGGGTTCACATTCAACACAAAAATACATCAATTTCTCATCAGGACATCAATTGGTTCATCAAACATATATAATTCACAGTTATAATTGTAAAGATAGAATCAAAATTTGCAGAAACACCCCAAAACCCATTCCAATTAATCCTCTAAGGATCCCTACACATGTTCTCACTACTCCCTTATTGTGAATAACTCATCCCTTACCTCTAAATGGGCTCACGTGTGTAGTCCGACAGTGACAGCGACATCTCTAGCAGTTCCTTGAGATTTCTCAAGCTTTTTCACTAATTGCTCGGCTAGGGTTTCCCAGCGTTAGAGAGAATGAGAAGGGATTGAAACTTTATTCCACTGCCCCGTGCAAGTGGAAATTCTCTCGGAGACATTGTTTCAAAAATTCCAACGGTGAAGATGTAAGAGAATGCGTTTCAAAATTGGTGTCCAAATTTCACGATGATCCAATGGTTAACAAGACCATGGTCATAGTTTTACTAGGATAGATTTGAGTGTATGCGGGAAAAACAAAGAGGTATGTGAGAGGGACATTCCCCTCACTACAAACATTGTATCCAAAATCCCATCGTTGGGTATGTGTAAAATTGAGTTCCAAACCTGGTGTTCAAATTTCACGATGATCCAATGGTTATCGAGTTCAAAATCAATGTTTTACTGAGACAAGTTTGGGTGTGTGAAAAAAAAAGATAGGGTTTCAAGACAGAAGGAAGGGAAAACAAAATTGAGAAGAAGAGAAAGTATAAAAACACATCGTTTATGTGAAAACAGACTAAATATATCTTTGTTTATAACTAGGGTACTCAGGGCCTATTGTTTACTTTGTTTTTATTTATTTTATCATTTTATAAAAATCTTTATTTTACTTCCTTTCAAATGAATAAATAAAATATCATTTTTATTTTACTTCAAATCATTATTTAATTAAGAAAATTATTTCTCCTTATTTATTTAATTATGAAAATTTTGTTATTTTTTTCTAAAACTTTATTTATTTTTAAATATAGATTTTTAATTTATTTTACAAAAAATGAGATATTACAAATGAACTGATGCTTGACAATCTGATTAACATGGAGAGAATATGCACTAGAGACCTTTCCTAAACTACAAGTTATCAAAGTAAATGGTTGTGATAGGATGGAATTTCTTTTCTCACAGTCCATGGTTAAACACCTTTATGAACTTTTTGAGATTGAGATTTTTTAATGCAAATTCATGACCAATGCCATAGCTGAGCAAAGACAAATGGATGCTGATGCTAGACAAATTAACAAAATCAGGCTCATCAACTTGCGTTCCCTGACTTTCCCTTGTCAGTCTCTCTCCTGAGTCAAGTATTGAGGCAACTAAAAGTGGCAATGGTGATCATGTAACATGAGTCTTTACCGAGATGAAAACTCGGGTCACCATCATCATTTCATAAAATCTGCTCCAACTGAAATGGTGAGCATTCCAAATTGCTTCAAGTTTTTCTTTGTTATGTTAGATGTCAGAAAGTGGGTGGTTTGTGAGTGTAGCTCAACCCTAAAAAATTGGCTCATAAGATGAGGATTACTCCCCACTTATATAGTTTATCTCGGCACTATCTTCATTCGATGTGAGACTTCAACATGTCCAATTTTCCTCATGACTCCTCCGCCATGTGGGACTTTCACCACACCCCTCTATCTAGGTGTGACCACGCCTCCCTTCACGCTCAAGGCTACTTGCCTAGAGCGTGACAACCATGGGGATCCATTAGGATAGACTCTAATAGCATGTCAGAAAGTGAGTTTTTCGTGAGTTTAGCTCAACCCTACAAACCGGCTTATAAGGTGAGGATTACTCCCCACTTATATAGTTCATCTCGACACATGAGGAAAAATGAGGCATGTTGAAGTCCCACATCGAATGAAGATAGTGCTGAGATGAACTATATAAGTGGGGAGTAATCAACCTTATATTTTTTTGGATTGGTTTGGTGATTTTCAAATGGTTTGATTTGAGTTTGAACACCCTTATATCGAGGTTGTTGCTCCATGCACTCCCCGAGTTGCTTCTTGCACTCTTTTCAAAATGTTTTTTTTTTACCTTTTAGATTAGCCATTCTGAAAGCCAAAAGGGATTGCATTCCAACATGTACTTTTACATTCCAGATTGACCATTCTAGCACTCTAGAAAAATACTTTCAATATCATCACTTTAACATCATTTTTTTTATGAAAATGATGCTAACAAAAGGGCAGTGACATTTTTGTAAATAAATTGATTTTGTTAAAAAATCGATATTAACACGATGATGTTAACATTGAGTTTTTAATAACTGATGTTGGGTTTTCCTTTTGTTGAATTTGTCTCTCGGTCTTCTCTGACCCACTCACTCTCACTCTCATCTCAGTGTCGCTTTCTCCACCCCCTCCATGACAAATCCAGTCTCGACTTCGAGTCCCCGTTTGCGTGGGGAAGAAGTGAGGGAAAAAGAAGGATGTGTAGTTCTCCTTCAGCGATGCTAGAACATTCTCTATACTTTCTTGTTCCATTTTTTTTATGCAGTTGTTTCGAACCAAATGTCGTTTTATTTAATTTAGTCTTTCTTTCTTTTAATTTGAATTTGTTTTCTATTTTTGGTTCATGAGCGTGCATTCAGTTGGTGCATTGATGTGAAACGAGGGAGTTGAGTTAGGTTCTTCTTCTTATCGTTTGGGGCTCTTCTTCTTCTTCCATTCCAAACTCGTCATCCAAAAAGTTGTCAGGCTCCCCCGCCTCTATGATGTTCAATTCAATTCCTCCATCATCGGAGTCATAAGCCCCTTTCCTTTCCATTCCGTTCCATTTTATTCGATTTTGAAGCTCTTTGTTTTGCGTTATCAAGGTGAGGTTGCAAAATCTCTCATATGCTTGGAAATTGGCACCATGAGACTCGACGTTCTCGTCGATCGATCCTTTGCAGTGAGGCTCAACGGAATGTCCAAAAGAGCTTACATCAAATCCTATAATTCTCTCCACAACGGCCTTGGTGTCAAGTTCATTTTCTTTCTCTTTCTATTTGTTCAAGCTTTCTTTCTTTCTTTCTTTTTGCTAACAAAGCGTTTGTTTGGTGATTTCAGGATGAAATTATAAGAAAGGGAATTGGCGATTCAGTTCGGTTGTGTTTGCATTATCCCTCTCGTTTGCGATGGTCTTAAATTGTGAGTTATCTACCACATGTTTGATGAAATGCCATAACGCTATTGAAAGTTCATGTGTTTTGCTAAACTATCTGCTCTTTCCTCTACAAATATAAGGATCAATTTGTTTCATCATTGCCAGCTTCTCACCGTGCAAGTGCTGATTTCACGCGTCCAATGTTCATCATGATTGCTTTTTATTTATGTGCTAAGAAACACAAGGTACCTTAAATGGAATTGGTCATGATATCATATATAGATGATGGAAAAGTATAATGCTGAACATATTAAGATTGGTTGCATAAGAATGGTAACATTATTAGGTAGTTTAGAGTATATTGTTTTTGAAAGTGGTTTGCAATTGCAATTGTGGTCACAATGTTATAATTTTGGGGTTTTTGTAAGAAATTGTAAGATTTATGGTTTGTGGCAAAGTATTGTGAATTTGTAAGATTGATGAGTACTATTTGCTTGTTAGGATGGAACTTGTGATCTTTCCCCCATTCCTTCTTTCTCATTAGTTACTACTCACCAATTTTAATTTTGTTTTTTTTTTCTTTTGGAGTGAAGTTATGACTTATGACCAGGGTACTATATTGTCCTTGCTTTAATTTGAGGCTAAGATATTTTTATTTTATTTTATTTTTTTTTAAATCTGGTGTTGTTTGACTTTTATTACTTGCCCTAGACAATTTATCATATGCTTATGATGTGAACATGATTTGGGATAATAATGTGGGTTAAATGGTCATGCTTGATGAAGTGTCTCAATAGTTGAGTGTGAATCTGATTAAATGGTTTTAGAAAAATGTTGTGCAAGCTAAATTAGGCTACATTATTCCAAAAATGGTTTAGGTAAAGATTAAATGCTTTTAGAAAAATGTTGGAAGGGAGCTGAAAATATCATATTTGCAGGTCTAACAGTCCAGACATATAACAACTATTACAATATTTGTTTGATTTGTTTCTCTACCTCTCAATGTTTGTTTGATTTTGACTGGTATGTTTGGGAGTAAGGTTTGGGAGGAAAAGGAAAACAAATTTTTCATTTCTAATAAGTATTTTCTAATTTTGGTAATTTTTAAAATGAAGATATAAAATGATATTCTAATCCTTTATTTATTTGAATAAACAATATATAACTCTCTGAATAAAAAAATGATAATTTTGCTCCCAGTGTTGTTAAATGGCAGTTATGGCATCGCGGTATTTTGAAAAAATGCCACCAAATAGCGATGGCGGCTGCCATAGCCTTACCGATGGTGGTAGAATGACAGTTATGGCGATGGCCGCCGGCGACAACGACTACAGACTGCGACGACAACACTGTGGTTCTATTTTTTTTTGTTTTTTTTTATTCTATTTTTTTTTTCTGTTTGACACCCTTTTTATTTTTGGTTTTGCTTTTTTTTTTTCTATTCAGCCCCCTTCTACTAATTACAATGATTGAACCATCATCTAATGTTGCAACTGCAACTACAACAAGGAAAAATAAGACAGACCCTGGTTGGAAGTATTGTCATCCACTTGTGGAAGGGGATACAAACACCATTCTTTGTAATTACTGTTGAAAAATCACAAAGGGAGGAATAAACAAAGCCAAAGAACACTTGATTGGGAAGTCAGGTAACGTTGCATCTTGCAAGAAAAATCCACCAAATGTAGTCAAAGAGCTGAAGGAATGTATGTCTAACAAAAAAGTGGGACCACTTATAGTAGGCAGTGGTAATGTGACAAATATAAGAGATTTTGAATTTGGTGAACCAATTGGATGTGATGGAAGTGAAGATTAGTTTGCTGACTCTTGCAATGCTACTACTTTGGCTCCAAAGACAAAGTGTGAGACTAAAAAAGGACCAATGGACAGGTTTTGTAAGAATCCAAAAAATGCAATCAATCGGAGAAAAATGGAGATGTTGAGGCAAATAAACATAAGAGAGTCAATATATAAGAATGAAGTATTTAACGTGCATCAATATATTGCTCGCTTTTGGTACTAAGCTGGTTTGTCATTCAACCTCATTAAATTGAAAAGCTTTGAGAATATGGTTGCAGCCATTGGTCAATATATATGGGCGACATTTGCCCATTCCAAGCTATCATGACATTAGAGTTCCACTCCTAAAGAAGGAAGTTGAATACACTGAAAATTTGATGAAAGGCCACAGGGAGCAATGGGTCAAGTATGGTTGTACTATTATGTCTGATGCATGGACTGATCAGAAACAAAGATGCATCATTAATTTTTTGGTTAACTCTCTAGCTGGTACAATGTTTTTGAAGTCTGTTGATGGCTCTGATTTTGTAAAGACATGTGAAAATCTTTTTGAGTTGCTTGATGCTATTGTGAAGGAAGTTGGAGAAGAAAACGTTGTTCAAGTTGTAACTGATAATGAGAGCAATTATGTTTTAACGGATAAGTTGTTAGAGGACAAAAGGAAACATATTTATTGGACTCCTTGTGCAGCTCATTGTATTGATTTGATGCTTGAAGACATTGAGAAGCTTCCCTTGATAAGGAAGACAATTAGAAGGGCAATTAATCTAGTTGGGTTTATCTATGCCCATTCCAGTACCTTAAACTTGTTGAGAAATTGTACAAACAAGATGGAATTGGTGAGACATGCTGTTACTAGATTTTCCACTTCTTATCTAACCTTGGAAAGGCTCCACAAAGAGAAAGCTAATATTAGAAAGATGTTTATTTCTGATGAATGGATCTTAAACAAGTTATCTAAGGAGCCTAAGGGGAAAGAAGCTACAAAGGTAGTGCTCATGCCTTCTTTTTGGAATAGTGTGGTTTACACTCTTAAAGTCATGGCTCCACTTGTCAAAGTGCTACATCTTGGGGTTGGTGAAAGGAAACCAGCCATGGGCTATATTTATGAAGCAATGGACAAGGCAAAAGAAACAATTATCAAGTCTTTCAACAATAATGAAAGCAAGTACAAAGATGTGTTTGCAATCATTGATAAAAGATGGAATTGTCAGCTTCATAGGCCATTGCATGCAGCTGCCCACTTCTTAAATCCAGAGTTCTTTTATGACAACAATGATTTGGAGTTTGATTTTGAGGTCACCAATGGATTGTTTGATTGCATTAAGAAGTTGGTTCCACAATTTGATGTGCAATAGAAAATTCTAACTGAGTTGCATCTTTACAAGATTGGTGCTGAACACTTTGGTTTTGACTTTGCAATGGCTCAAAGGAAAACCCATCAATAAACTTTTACCAAATGACAAATACAAATACTATACTATTTTTTTTACATATTAATGTTATAATTCATAATTCTAAGTTATGCTCTTGGTTGAAATTGTAGCATATTGGTGGTGAATGTTTGGGTCACAAACTCCAAATTTGAGAAGCTAGCTATTAAAATTTTGAGTTTGACTTGCAGTGCTTCAGGATGTGAAAGAAATTGGAATGTATTTGAGCAAGTAATTGTGACAACTTTAACTATTCTTTTTAATTTTTATTTAATTTTGATGGTCAAGTTTTATTTGGAGTGTATTTGAGATTGATATCAAGATTTATTTGTTATGTTGTAAATTCATTCCAAAAAAAGAAATAGGCTTGAACACAAGAGGTTACATGATTTGGTGTTTGTCAAATACAACCAACAATTGAAGCAAAGATATAATGCAAGAGATGAAATTGATCCAATTTCTCTTAATGATATTGATGTGTGCAATGAATGGCTCGTGGGAGAGATGGATGAAGATAATGATAATGATGCTGAAAATGATTTGGTATTTGAAGATGATGATGCACTAAATTGGGCAACTGTGTATGAGGCTTCGGGGGTTGGAGAGTGTAGGATGTATACTAGGCAGAAATAAAAGGGGAAAGAAAGCAACCAACAAGTGCTGGTATTAGTCCTACTATTGCTGCCCACACTTCTAAAAAACGAAAAATGGTTGTTGGATCTTCATCAAGGAAGCAAAAAGTAGTCCAAGAAAATGATTAGGATCTACAGTTTGAGGATATTGAACTTGAATCTGAAGAAGATGAAATCATGGTTAATTTTGAGGCATTTGATGGAGAAGAGGGAGAGGGAGATGCTCCACTACCTTATGATAACAACGAAGATGATTATGTTGGGATTGAAGAAGATGATTAGAGCTTCAACCTTTACTTTGCACTTTGCATTATGCTTTTATCCTTGTGTTATTTTGAACTCTTGAATGAGTTTATTTGGTGTTGGTACTTGGTTATTATGTGAACTCATGAAACTTTTAGTTTATTTGAATGCGATCCATTATTTTTTTAATTTTTTATTTATATTTAATTTTTATCTATTGTTATATATATATATATATATATATATATATATATATATATATATATATATATATATATATATATATATATATATATATATATATATTGTCCATCATGACGTCCACCATTTGTCGCTATGTCATCCGCCATATTTTTATGGCAAATTTTTGACTTTTCGCCATGAACCGCCATACGTCATTAACAACATTGTTTGCACCTCCCTTTTCTTTTCCTCCAAAACCTCACAAGTAAACATGTACTAAGTCAACTGATAAGAAGATCCATCATTTATTTATATGAGGTAAATACACTCTCCTTTCTGGAGGTTAGTGTTGACTACACTGAATTGTTGAAACCTTTATTATTTGCAAAACTACACTTATGTTCTTTGCTTTGTTATTTTTAATGAGACTGCATGTATGGTCCATAAATAAAAAGTTTAGGAGTTATGTTGAATTTCTTGTAAAAGAAGGATGTCAGTGTAAAAACAGTTAAAAGATTCAATTATGATTGTCAAAAATTCTCTTTTGCTGACATCAAAGTCAACTAGTTTGTGAATTCATGCTTCTGCATCTTGAACTTGAAGGAAGTGTTTGTGTCAAACAGTTTCGACACGGAAGGATACATCTCAGCTTCGGGAATCCTGACTAGGCAAGGACTCATCCAGTGACTACCTCTATTGCTCCAACAGCTCTGGCTCTCCTCAGAGCAGGTGTCACTTGTGTTGGTAAAACTGTCATTGATGAAATGGCTACAGGTTTGGTTTTCTTTGTTCATTTTTTTCACTTATTCTAAAGAACCATTGGTTTTTATTATAATCCTAAGCATTATTTTTAAGTTGCTAGGGACCATCTCTATCACTAAATGAAATTTCATGTGAAAAGAGTGATAATATATTACTGTCATCATTGTCATGTAAATTGTGGCTTGTTAGGCTAAATCTTAGAGTTGGAAGTAATAATATAACTTTTAGTCAGTCAATAGATTATATGGAAAGGACAAGGCTCCTTAATGATTATTTTGTCTCTAAAGTATTTGCGTAAGGGTGTATATCCACCCTTAAAATTTAGTGTGGTATAAGACCACGATGCACTTTAATAATCAAATTTAGTGTGGTAGGAAAAATTATTTTTCCATTCCAGTGAGTTTAATTTTGGCATCATAATAATTTGAACTATTTTTTCAATCATAGGAACTAATACCGGAGGAAGTGTAAGAGTACCTGCATCATGCTGTAGGATTTTTGGTTTCATTGATGACTTTACTAATAATATTTTTCATAATTCTCATTTAAAACAAAAAGTATCATAATGACATTGGGATTAGATAATCTCTTGGGAAACTTACTAGTGGGTTTGTTTTCAGTTTTTCTTAAAACTTCAAAATGAATAAGATATTCTTTCTTCAATCCAATGCTTTGAAATATACATACAATATGCATATATTTGTCTTCATGTTTCTAACGTTCTTCCGTTTTTCTTCTCGAGACTTATTTTCTTGTTTCTATGTTTATATCTAGGATGGTTAACCAGGGATAGTAGGATGTGTAATTTTACAATTGCCATATGTAGCCCCACCAATTAGTAGGAGGTGTAATTCTACAATGTACAAATAACAGTATTTTAAAGCTACACAAATTATGCAGTTAGTTATATCCTGCATGATGTAGGTCTCTATATAAACCTTTTCTTAGAAAAGTGCAGAATTAGTGAAACAAAGTATTTATATTTCCAAAAAAGATACGTAAATTTTTATAATAACAAAATAAAATAAAACAAAAGTTGTTCTTATATAGTATATTTACATATGCAAGGGGAACTGAAATAATTAATTTTTATGAAATAATTTTTTATAAAATTGGACAGTGGATTATTTTTTAGTGAATGATATTTATTTTTTATTCACTTTTAGATCAATCGAGACAAATTAAGTTTTTCTAATTAATAATGTCATTTATTAATTTAGAATCGAGAAATTCAGTATATAATATTTTTTATTAAAAAATATTGAAACACTTTTTGTTAAGTTTTGCCTCTAATTAATAATGTTTCCACGATTCTTTTTTCTTTGTAGGTGAGGCAAAATCTGGTTTGGAGAGACTTCATCAATTTGCTGAAAAGGAACTACAGCTAATTCTTGAATGCTGATGGCCCATCTAAAGAATTCAATGACATTTGCACTAAACTAACTTGATTGACCAGGTAGATGTTCCAGTTTTTTTACGTATTCCTCATGCCTGTCTTTTTATTTGTTTTTTTATTTTCTTGTGTTGTGATTGAAGTTTGACTTTAAATTGGTTATGTAACTTATGTTTTCTTATAGTTTCTTTGAAAAAGTGGCATGCTATGAACATCTTATTTTGGAATTAGGTGAGGTAAATCTACGGCCTCAAGTTGGAATATATGGTGATGACAAAAATACATTTTGTATATCACACATACTCCAAAAAAAATCATTCTTAGTGTTTAGTTTCTGGGGATTTGTTTCCTCCCCCTCCCCCAATGTTTTTCATAAACACCAGTGTTTTTATTGCACAATAAAATTAAAGGTATATGTTTTATTCTTGTAGAACCATTACATTGTTTGATCCAACTTAAGAGTACGATGGAAGAAAATGAATCAGAGCCATGTTCTTCAATTCTTTTGTGCCCTGGAAATGAAGATTACCATGATTTGTAAGTTTAAATTTTTTACTTTTATGTTTTAATTGAGAAAACTATTTCTAATTGACCGACTCTTAAAAATAGCGAAACATGATAGTCTAATCATTTAACACCAATAAATAGTGGCACACGTGAAATAGAAATTAGGCACTCCTAATAAATTGATTAAACTATGTAATTTGATTATTATTATTATTATTATTATTATTATTATTATTATTATTATTATTATTATTATTATTATTATTATTATTATTATTAATTTTTTTGCAAAAAAATATATGGGTTAGTCTAAAATCGATATAGAAAGTGTCTTTACAACGTCGATTTTGTCCAAAATCGATGTTATAAAGGAACATTCAACATCAGTTTTTTAGAACTGATGTAGAAAGTGCTTTAATATCGATTTTTTCAGAACCAATGTTGTGTGGTATATTTTAACATCGATTTTTATAATCAATGTTAACGTTGATACTTTTAACATCGGTAGTTTTAACATTGGTTATGAACTGATATTGAAAATTCTTAATAACTTATGTTGAAAACCTATTTTCTAGTGGTGTAGAAAACAAAAAGGGAGTATAGGAAGCAATAGCCATTAGGTCAGGTTCGGGTGCAAAATCCAATTTGCATATTTCTTGATTGAAGGCTAGGTCATTTGACCAAGTAGTCTAATATAGGATCTTAATTAACTCAACAAATAACAATAACAAGGAGAATGAAACATGAAAAAAATCCTTTGTAGAAAAAAGAATTTTCAGATATAATGTAATAACATAAGAATACAAAGATTTCTCATAGGCAGGGACAATGAACTAGAGAGAGAATGGGATGAAAGCAAAGAAATTTACCTAAAAAGATGAATTAACAAATTCCACATAATTCAAAGAAGCTTGTAGGTGTGAATCATATAATCTATAATAGATTTTGAAGTTCAAAGCCACACAATTCATCTGAAATCGAGTGCTTTTGTATTGGAACACTGAAGCTCAATGTGGAAAAGCTTGTTGGTCGTCTTTGTCGCTCTCAAATAGGTAGTCTAGAGTCTCATTAGGGTTTTGACCTTTTGGGGTATTAGGATTTAGGACTAAAGATTTTTTTATTACTTAAATCAAATATCCTTACGAAGCATTATTTTTCAAAATGTTGAAGAAAATTTCTTTAAAAGTCTTACTTTGATTTTTTTAATTGAATAAATTTTACAAAAAAAAATATTAATTATTTTTTTTGCCTGTGTTATAGTACTATTGCATGGAGAAATAATTAAGAATTAAGCTCTTGAGATAACAAATTGAACAAAAAATAATTTCTCTCAATAGATATTATTTCATATATGTCAGTTTAAGAATCAAGTTTCTAATACTATATTGGAGGAATATTGTTGGAAATTTTCAATAAACCTTATAAAATACCAAATGAGCATCAAAACACATTACGTCAGATTATCAAGAGGTTTTAAGGAATACCTGGATCCATAGAGTTTGATTAACATGCAGCGGAATCTTACAGCGGTCACGAACAATTGGTTTAATGACCTTCCTCAACCAAATCACCTTCTTCCTTATGAGACCTTCGTTTTCTCTTCAGATGGGGAAAGGAGAAACTGTTTGTTGATTTAGTATATTGGGGACCATAACCATACCTTATGTTTTAAACCTATTAGGGTTCTCAATATCCCCTAATGGGCCAAACTGGTTTCCGCTCATTAAGCCCATATCAATTTTCTGGCAGTCTAATGGGCTCACTTAAATAGATCACTTTATATTGAACCCATTTAAATGTAAATAACTAATATAAATGTTATAATATAATATGTAGCCCATATTAATTAATTAAGAATTATAAAATTCCTAACAGAATATGACTATTTTTTTTGGAAAATAAATTGATTTTACTTAATTATAATTATTTAATATAAGGTTTAGTTTGATTTCGTATAAGGATTGAAAATTGTGATTTTTTTTATATATAAAAAAATAGAAGAAGAGATAGACTAGCTTATCCTAGGGAAAAGAGTTTCTAGGACACCAATAGCTAGTCTATTTATAATATATAAATACTAAGACACACAATTATACATTGTCACATTGTTACATTTACTATGCAACATCAACAAATTTATTTGTGTCATCATTTCTCTACAATTCATTTTGTACTAGTTTAAGGATAATTACATATTTCTTATACTTTTGAAATTTGCTTATGTTCATTTGAACAAAAAACTTAGTTTTTTTAACTATGGTTTTCTGGTTTATACCTTTCGTGCTTGAAAAACAATTTAAATGGTGATATAAGGTTATGTTTAATTTAAAATGAATAAACAATTAAGAAAGTTATAAATGTGTGTGCATGCATTTACATGCACATGTGTGCATGTGTAATGATAGACCAAAAAAATATTCCCCCACCCCGTTACATTTATAATAAGATGTATATAGTTTCCTTAATAATTTTGAGAGTAAATTACATAAATCTCTCCTAAGAATAAGTTTCATTAAATTAAAAATAATTTTCATACAACATAATTAAGTAAAATGAACAATTTTCCTTATTAATTTGATCATTATCATTAATAGTTTTCTTAGATAATTTTATTATATAAGGATTACTATGATTAAAGTTTCAAATCAAGGTATAATTTGAATAATCTAGGTTGGTCACTACTTGTATTCTCAAAGTTTCAAAAGGACAAAAAATGTCACATATAATTAATCTTTTTGTCGTCTTAATAATTTTTTTTATTACACTTTCCTATTTTTTTGCAATTCTAACTACTTGTCTACTTTATTGTTATCATCTTGGATTCTATATAAAATATAATATTTACAAATTTGAATTATTTTTTTTCTTCATTTTATTACATATATCAGTATGGAGAAATGTTAAGAACATTTTCTCTATTACATTCCTACCAACACACTCTCCTATTAATTGAAATCGATTGGAAATCACAAAAATTTATGGATCTTACATCCTATTTAATGAGTCTCTTTTTCATGATTTTTTAATTTTTAATAAATTTTAACTTATAGTAAGGAGTGTGCTAGTAAGAATGTGTTATAGAGTGTATTGTTAGCACTTCATGTGAGTTTAACCAAAAAATTAATGACAAAAACAGAATGGGTGTCCAAGCCCAATATTATTAAACTATGGCAAAGAAACACAGAGCATTTACTATTTGTAATCCCCTAATTGCTATTTTTAAATTTTTTATTACCATTTATACCATTTTATATTAAAAAAATCCAAACCCTATTTTTTTACCCTCCATTAATGCTTAACTAAAAAAAGCCAACAAAAATGCATTAACAAGCTCAAGTAAGAACACAAGATGTGTCCTGCCTAAGCTGCAAGCCTGCAACATGTACCTACAAGTAACCAAAGTCTTGAGCGGAAATGCATAACAATCTTGACAAAACTACAATATGATTAGTAGTATACTAACTATGAGTAACAGCATACTAATCCCGTAACATACAAAATAGATTGAAAAATTCAACCAAAATCTACCCTACAATCATAAAGAGACATCTTTGAAAATCACCACTCCAATTAAAAGGTTCATTGGTAGATGAGGGATTGGTGACTAGGTGGTCAACCGGACATGTCTTGCACGCATAATAGCAAATAAAAATTAAACAATAATGCTGTAAAAAAATAGATTTTTTTTACAGAAACATCATTTAATGTTAATGCAGTATGCATAAAATATACTTCCTCTCTCTTTTTATAAGACCAATATATAATATTCCTAATATTAATATTTTTAGACTAGAAATATTTTTCATTGAAAGAAGAAAATTAATGTATTGAAAAATCATTAGAAGAGAGAAAAATATTAATAACAAGGATAGTTTTAAAAAAGTTATAAATTTAAGATAAATTTATTACTATCAATTAACACACTTTTTTTAATCTTGATGAATTTGGTAATTAGATATTAGTAAAATATATAAATTAATAATTAAGGATAAAATATTATTTGTGTAACATGTATGACATCCAATATCAAATATGTTTAGAGTTAATAATTTACTGCAAAAAAAAGAGTTAATAATTTAATGGCTAAAATACAGCTGAGTAAATTTACTTTTGAAATTTTTTATTTTTGTGCAACCTAAAGTGCTGGCTAAACAAGGGCTTCTTTGGGCAACATTATCTTTTACATTTGAACAGTAACATCTCATTTTTCAGCAGATCTATTACTTACATGATCCTGTTCTATTGAAATCAAGGGTATCTAATTTTTGTACCATTTATCAGTGTGATGCTATTTTCTGTTGACACTTATGACACCTATCCTTCTAATGCAGCCTTGCTGAGAAAACCTTCTACCAATGAGCATACAGATCCCAGTTTTTGGACTTGAACTTGGGTCCTCAACTCCACATGTTCAATTTCTCTTCCTTCTGCATGGCCTTCTTGATTGGGTGCTTCTTCAAATCACAGCTTCCTAACAATCCTACAGAACTAAATTTTTATAGTTCATTAAGTAGACTGGGAAAGTTAATCAACACCAAAATTCACTTTCTCTTCAATCTCAAACAACAAATCTAAAGAACAGATTCATGTTTCACACAAGTCAAAGGGAGTCAATAACCAATTGATCTTTGTCAAGCGGAATCAGAAGACTTCTCACGTCATCAAATAACAGGTGCAAGTGCAAGCAACGAATATCCTACGCTAGCCTTTGAATTTCTATGAAATGCTTAATCTTACTTGGAGATCTGCATGTTCAACAAAAACATGACGCACTACATTGAAGATTTTATGGTGTAACAAATTAAAATCATAAATATAGGACTTGAAATCAAAGATGTTGAATTCTGATTAATACTTACATACCTCTATCGAAAAGCTTTCTTATAGTAGTATTGGTCACCTTCCCAGTACAAATGATCTCCTTCCTGAGTCAAATATATCTTTCAAGGATTGATGCCCTTAAGATTCCCTGAGAGAAAGTCTTCATTGCAAGGCACTCAACAGTTTATAATTTATTCGACAATTCTGAGGTTGTGATTTCCAGTACAAAAGTATCCAAGTTCTGGCAAATTTAAAAAATTTATGGACACTAGTTTTGGGAAAACAAAACCAAGAGCTGCCTCTATCCCTCCTTGGTCATTTGCAATAATTTCCTCTACCCAACAATCACTTATCTCAAGGAATTGGAGATGCACAAGGTCTTCGGCCACAGACAATGGAAAGACATGTTTTAGACTTTGACATTTAGCAGCCTTAACCGTAAACAGGTTTCGAAATCGGATATTTCCTTGAGGATCCTTATTCCACAAATGCTTTAGCTTTGGTAAATTTTCTAAAGACATTTCTCAGTGGAATGTTCTGCTCTCCTTGATTGCTACCCTCTTGCCCTATGTGTATGCCATCAATTTCATATACAACTTCCAGTGCCATACAGTTCCACAAATTCAGTGATTCCAGGATTTGTAATTTGTCTGGCACATGACATGGGAACGAGATTGTTACAGGATGTAATTTCCATCCTTTTCAATTTACAAAAGGAATTTTCAGTGAGCATGCTTGAGGCTTCACAATAAAATGCGAATAATAAGTCTAATGTGAGAAAGTGAGTTTTTCATGAGTTTAGCTCAACCCTATCGCCACAATGTATTACTTAAGGGAATGATATCTCTAGAAGCTAGTAAAGTTACATGAAACCACCCTTAGGAGTTGTCACTAGAAGGGGACTTTTGGATCCTTTCCATTAGGTTCCTAAATTAGGGGGCACATAGAAAACTCACTCTAGCTTGTTCCTTGATTTCATCATGCATCTTTTCATGGCATCCTAGTGGACATATCATTCCTGCATTTATCATTTATCATATTCATGCATTGCATTTGCATAAGCCATTGCATTGCCACACATCTTCATTTAGCATGCTTTTGTTCCGCCCACTGCATGCATTCTATTTTCATTGTTTGCATGTTATGTTCACTCATGCATGATCCTTGCATTTTCCTCTGCAAATAAAATAAACAAAAATAAACAAAACACCAAAAACAAAAAAAAAAGAAAGAAAAAAAAAAGGTCACAATGAAGAATGAAAGTTTACACCACATTCTTAGTTACATTGTTGGGTACCTGTTCCGAGCAGTTCGCTCAACTATGAAATCTTATCAGCAAGTGTACTGAGTCACAAGTAATATAAAATGGTAAGAACCGAGTATCGATCATAGGGAGTTTGTTTCATTTAGAAAAACTTTCATTCAATAAGTGGAAATTTGTATAAAGTCATGAAATGGAAATAAACAATGGATATAATTGCAAGTCTAAAGATAACTAAAGAATTAACTCTAAATACGAAAGATAAACAAATGATTAAAACACTGGGTCCTTCTACTAAGTAACTTGATGCAATTAAAGGTTTTTCTCTATCGAATGTTGTCTCTGTGTTCTATGCTGAGGACAATTATCCCAAACCACGATGCCTCGCATGAATGAGCTAATTCTAATTAAACTTCATTCTCGAATCCCTCGTCGAACTTAGCCTAATCGAACAACATTAAGGTCACAACATAATAAAAACTAAATCCCTTCACCCTGTGTCCAACAATACAGTTATCTAGCCCTGCCCTATCCAGTTCTAAGGATTCAAAACATTTTCCAATGCTAAGAATCCCAACTTTACACATAAATGGGTGATCAGACCAAAAGCATGCAAGAATTAAATACAGATAGAAGCAATGAACACATCAAAACAACATTAAATAGATAGTAAAAAATATTTACATCAAGACTCAGCAGAATTTCCCCACAAAAGCTTTAGCCTTCCATGGCAAGTTACCACCTTTAAGCTACAATAGGGGTTTTTGGAAGCAAAATACATATTACACGGTGGTAGGGATGTCTCCTCCACCTGTAGGAATTTACAAATTACTCTAAAACCTAAAATCCTCTTGAAAGCTAGGGGTTTTGGTGTTTTCTTGCCCTGATGCTTCTTTCATGTAATGCACAATTGCTCTCTGAGGCTAAAGACCCCTCCTTTTTTCGCCACCTTAAGCTTTTGAGGGCTTTCTGTCCTCGAAGGCTCACTTAGCGCCATTTTCGCGCTAAGCGCGAGTTAGTGATTTTTGGCTTAGTGAGTCACGGGCGTTGGGCACCAAAAGAGACAAATCACTCGCTGGGCAAGCTGATGGCGCACTGAGCATGTGCATACATGGTAGATTCTCTTCCATATTCTCCTAACTCGCTAAGCGAGCTGATGCCTCGCTTAGCGGATGTTGCTTGCTAAGCACGTATGCCTCGCCTAGCGACACACCAGCTGCAACAACCTTCTATTTCTTCATATTTTCACCTGAAACTGAAGTTGAAAACTCATTAATTCACATTGAAGGGAATATCTACTGCATAAAAATTAAACTAAACCTAAAAATATGTATAAACCTACAAAAAGAACCATAAATTGGAAAAAAGACATAATTTTAATAAAGCTTTTCAATACAAAAGTTAGTTGTAAATGACGACTAACAACTCCCCCAAATTTACAGTTTTGCTTGTCCTCAAGCAAAGAAAGAACAATTCACTTGTTCTCAAGTGATATGCTCACAGTGGTTATTCAAAATTGTGTTTGTTCACAAGAATTCAATCACATGAACACAAGTGGCAAGCAATGCTTTCAACCAAGAGCTTCTCATATAGATATATAGAATTTCAAAGATAGGAGCATGGTTTTTAAGCAACACAAGTGAAATAAGCTAGCAAGCAAGACAAATATCAAGGAAGGTTCATCAAGCCAAATCCTCACGGTCACTGTTTCTCTCAAGCACAAGTGTTTAAGCTATTATCAATCAACAACCAACACAAGTCCCAACTTTTGAATTTCATCTCATGACATACGATTACAAAAACACAATTTGAATCTGAAGGACTTTCTAGGCTTGTAATGAGGCTGGGATGCAAACAATCCATAGTTTTTCTAGGATGCAAAAGCTTAAGTTCTGGGAGAGCATTCATCCTTAGATAAACTCTTTTCCTTTTTATTCCAGCTTCAATTACTTGCCTTTTACATTTAAGGCACTTAGCTTCAAATAATAGCCCACACAACATTTATTCGTAAAATTTCTTCTTCTTTTATTTTATTTTATTTTATTTTAGCAGCTTTTATTTGCTGCTTTTTGGCAATTTTTTGTGTGGCTGTTATTTGTCTTACCAATCATGTCTTCACCCAATAGTCTCCCCCAAATTTGAGACAAATTTTCTTTGAACCACAATGCTCTCCTACAACCTAAGAAAAAGGTAGATGGAGATATGACTTTACAAGCTCAAGGTTCAGCTCAATCAATCAAAAACAAGCTCAACATGGGTGCAAGGGATTCATCATTCATGAACAGGGTAAGCTTTTTGGCTAAGTGGTTGTTTTAATCAATTATGACCTTCATCATTTCCAAAATTCATGCATCCATTCAGTATTCAGAGATTCATGCAAAAATTAGTACCCAATGCTAGTAGTTCTCTCACAATTAAAGATCACATAACTCATCGGGTTGTGGCTAATGATTACCTTCACAATTTACCTATCAAACCAACTAACATTTTCAGTCATGTCCTAATTCATGTTCTTTCTCTTCTAACCACTGCATACTTATTCAAAGCAAGTGATCTATGCATCACAATTCACTCTATCCATGCAATTGATAAATTCAAATCATTCACAAACACAAGATTTTCAAATCAAGGCAAACCACGACATAAATAAAACTGCAAACTGTTCGACGAGCTAGAAAATATTTACTAACTAAATGAACTGAAACATAAAACTAAAATTAAAAACATAAAATAACATAAAAATGTATCAAGAATAGGAAAAGCTGAAATTAAAAACATAAAGTAAACATAAAAATGTATCAAGAACAGGAAAAATGCATAAAAATCCTGTCAAAACTCCTCCTGTGGTGCTGTAGGCTCGTCCTGAGGTGAGGAGGGAGCATCCTGGGCTGGCTGAGGAGTATCCTGAGCTGTAAGGGGCCATGGATCCCAGGTGCTCTGGGCTACTGCCATGTCTGCTGCATAATCTGTGTCTACAGCGTCGTCCTCTTCATCTAAGACCTCCAAAACTGGTGTGGTGACTAGTGAGGTCCGTGGAGTGGTCTCTGGAGTGGCCTCTGACTGTGGTTGAGGCTCCTGGGCTGTAGAAGCCTCACCTCCCTCCAAAGGAGAAGGCTAGACTCCTGGGCAGGGCACTTGTGTTGTAAACTCCTCCATGTTGATAATGGGCCGATGCTGAGCTATATTATGGATGCTCTGCATCACCAGGCATAGGCCATGGTGGAGGCTCTACAACATCGGCACTGTAAGGTCTGAGCTCTGAGCGAAGGTGCCAACATGTCTTGGAGCTGATGGTGGTGGAAAAGCTAATGCAGAAGAAGCTGATGTAGAAGTAGGAGCTGGGGGAACAGAAGAAGATGGGTCCTCAGATCCTCGAGCCCAAGCCTTGCGAGTCCCTAGAAATGTGATCGAAGGATCATCCAGGTACCAGCAATTCTTCTTTATGTATGCCAAATTAATGGCAGGGATAAGAGACTCGAAGGTGAGGGAATCTGAGACAACTCCTCTGGCTATACACAAAGTTGTGATCAGTACAGGAAATCCAAGCCTGGAGGAGTTGGACTGGGCCATCTGTGATATCTGACCTGAGATGAGTGAGCCCACGTCCATATCCATCTTCATAACTAATCCATACACCAACCTTGCTCTATCCATATTAAGATCAGATGTGTGTGATGTAGGAGCGAGGTTGGAGTAGGAAAGAACACTCCATGTCTGCGCTAGAGTGGTGAGATCTTTCCTCAGGAGCTTCCAGGGTGCTCCTTCAGCATTCAAAACAAATTCGTGCCCTAGAATACAAAGCTTGGAAGCAAGCTCCTAAGGATCTGGGCATGACCTGCAGAAGATGGAATATGAAGTGTACTGCTCCCCTGGTTGAATAACTGATGGCGTATCCAAGAAGGCATTAAAGGAGGCGGCATCAAACTTAATCAGTTTCCCTCGCACTCGGACCTGCCCGGGGGACTTGTCTTCTGGATCATACAAGTTGGAATAAAACTCCTTGACCAGGGCCACATCTATGTGACCATTAGGATGCTTGGTCAAGGCTTTATGCCAACACCTCCTCTCGAGCTCCCGGCGGAACTCGTTGTACTCTGTGACAAAAAGATTTACGTTCTTCTCTGTAAGGATGTTCCGGGAGTGAACATTCTGGGAATATCTCTCCCAGGTAGCCTCAGAGATGAATCTGGTGGTGTCATAAGGCTCCTGGAGCCGGGACGCTGTAGATTTCCTCTTCCTGGAGGCCATCTGCATAAAAAAGAAGCACACGAATCAAGTTAGACTAGTTTTTATTTCAACTGAAAGCAGAAAAATAAAACACGAAAATAGTCTGGGCGCTTAGCGAGACTGCTCGCTTAGGCTCCTTATGAAAATAACCTTATACGCTTAGCGCGACAACACAAAAACAAATACTTTGGCTAAGCGAGACACACTCGCTTAGCTTGACATAACATGGTGGATAAGCGAGCATGACTCGCTAAGCCTTATTCTCTAACAAAGAGCTAATTGCGTTTAGTGAGACTGCTCGTTTAGCGTGACACACTACACAGGCTTAGCGCCAGCAGGTGCTTAGCCCAAAAAGATTACTGGAACTTGATTGGCTTAGCGAGCAGGCTCACTAAGCCCAATTCCAAAATAAAACAAAACAGAGAAGAAATTGCGTTTAGTGAGCAGGGCTGGCTTAGCGCATGAACAAAATCATAGAAAACATAAAATGCTTTGGGCTTAGTGAGATGACTCGCTTATCCCAGGTTTATTCAACCTACCGAGGCTGGGTGGCTTAGCAAGACTAACTCACTTAGCCTCCAATAGAAGACCAAAAGCCTTTTAGACTCTAACCCAAGCAACATAACTCGCTAAGCGCGGCATGCCGGCTTAGTGAGTTCATACGAACACACAAACAAAATTGGAAATTTAAACTCTCGCTAAGCCGAGGTGCAATGGCTTAGCGAATTCATACCAACATTCATATGTTCAAACAAAAATGATGAACACACTTATTGGGATAGGGTCGGCTTAGCAAGTTCATCTGAAAGCCCAAAAATTCTACAAAAATTGATGAACTCGCTTAGTGCACAGGCACGCTTAGCGAGCACATTGAATTTTCCAGAAAAAGTTGGAGCTTTTCATCCCCTACCACAGGCCCCTATCAAGACTCAAATCCTAATCAAAACAACATAATAAAACATACATTGCATGCGGAATTAAACCCCTAAAAACATGCCTTCTAATAACTAACCTAACAGCAACATTATTAATCACAAAATCAAAGCTTTAAAAACACTCAAGCATAGCTTCTAACCTTAGGTTTAGAACAAAAAATTAAAGAGTAAAGTGAATCACTTCATTGGATTGCTGAGTAGAGAAGCAAAGAGGAAGCATAAAGAAGTAGAGGCAGAGATGTGAGCACAATGCAGATGCGAGAATGCTGAGAGTAAAGAATGTGTAAGTGTAAAAGTAACTGCCTAAGGCAGTTAAGCCTTATTTTTGGCAGTTTCGGCTGCCTCGCTTACCATGGGTGACTCGCTAAGCGAGCACTCAATGACGTTTGAGTTTTCAGATTTCAAATTCACGCACTTAGCAAGCAGACTCGCTTAGCCTAATTCAAAAATTAGAAAATCTAGAGAAGGATTTGGGCTTAGTGCGAAGAATTTGCGCTTAGCGAGTTCTGCAGCTTTGATTGGTCTGTAACTCTCGCTTAGCGGCCATGGGCCAGCTTAACAAATAAAATGCTTCCTGATGCAGTAGTGGGACTCGCTTAGCGAGAGGCTCTCGTTTAGTACAATTCTAGACCTGAGAGGGATTTGGGCTTAGCAGGCTGACCCGCTGGGCCCAATTCACATGAATGTTCAAACAAAGAGGAAATTGCACTTAGCACACATGCGCGCTTAGCAAGATGAAGTTTTGCACTTAGCGAGATGACTCGCTTAGCCCAATTTCAAAAGATGAAATTCCAGAGAAGTTTTTGGGCTTAGCACACAAGGCTCGCTTAGCGAGGCCCCATCAGCCAATGAGTTGGGGTTGTTGCACTTAGCGCAAGAGGTGACTCACTCAGCGCATGCACAAAGATTCGCTTAGCGAGTAGGGCACGCTTAGCGAGTGGATAAATGAAAAATTTTCTAAGTTATTTTTCTATCCACAGTTTTAGAAAAGCTCAAACAACCCCAAATGACAATGCAAAACATGTTGATGATTTAAGCAATCACAAACAAGTAATCCTACTTGAATGCACTAATGAATGAAAATTAAAAAGAGCTGGGTTGCCTCCCAGTAAGTGCTCGTTTAATGTCATTAGCTTGACGCATAATACGTCATGAACCTGGATCAAATTTGGTTCCAACCTTCAGAACCATCTCCTTCCCTCCTTCATTTACCTCTGAACAGACATTCTAGCTGAGCAAATGCTTTTCTTCATCAAACAAATCAAAGCTGATCTTCTGATCAGCTATCCCCATTTCCAGCTTTTTCTTTCCCATATCCACCATGCAACTGGTGGTTAACATGAAGGGACGACACAAGATCAAGGGGATCTCAATATCCTTTTCAATGCCCATTACCACAAAATCAACAGGGAAAGTGAAATGTTTCACTCTAACCTGAACATCTTCAATGCCTCCATAAGGTCTGGTAATGGAACGATATGCTAATTGTAGTGTCATTCTCGTTGGCATAATTTCCAACTCCCCAATCCTCCTGCACATGGAAGGTGGCATCAAGTTAATGCTGGCTCCCAAATCAATGAGAGCTTTACCAACAGACACTGAACCAATAGAGCATGGAATTGTGACACTCCCAGGATCTTTGTGCTTCAATGGAAGGATTCGTTGAATCACATCATTGTAATTTCCCTCCACAACTATATTATCATTGTGAATGTACTTGCTCTTCTAGGTTAACAAATCTTTCAAAAATTTTGAATAGAGTGGCATCTGCTATAGGGCCTCTCCAAAGGGAATTGTTATCTCCAATTTCTTGAAGATATCAAGGAATCGAGCTAGGTGCCGCTCCTTATCTTTCTTTGGGGGTACCAAAGGATATGACACCTCTTTCCCTGTACATGGAACTGCCTCCTTTTTCTTCTCTCTTGCAAGCTCACTCTTTGTCTTTCTACTCTCCTTCTTTTCTTTTCCTTTTTCATTTTCTTCCTTTTTCTTTTTCTTTTTCATTTTCTTTCTCCATTTTTTTCTCATTTTCATTTATTTTGTTCTCCCTCATCTGGTTTTCTTCTGTTTCTTTTTCTTCTTCTTCCTCTACTACAACTAGCTCTTGGTTGTCCTCAACTTTCCTCTCCTCATCCTCAATCATGGTAGCCTTTCTGCCTCTGGTCATAACAGCTTTGCATTCTTCTTTTGGATTCTTCTCAATGTTTGCTCTAAAACTACTAAAAGAATTTTCAGCAACTGTTTGGCCAGCTGCCCCACTTGGATTTCCAGGTTTTTGATGGCAGACTCGGTGCTCTTGTGGTTAGACATAGAAACCTGCATAAATTGCGCCAAGGTCTCCTCCAGATTGGTGGTCCTGTCATAGAGGCTAGGCCCCTGGTTCTGAGGCCTATTGGATGGTCCACCTTGATCCTTTTTGAATTGATTTCTTGGATGGGACCTCCATTGCCCTTGTTGATGGTTATAATTCGAACCATGCTGGAAACCTGAATATCCGCTTGCATGAAAATTGGGTCTAGGCTGATTCCCCATGTAATTTACCTTTTGAGTTGTGTCTTCTAAGGGAATACAACATTCGGACTCATTAGCTCCCCTACATATGTTGCACCCTCTAACCTGCAAAACAGCTGAATGTGAAGGTTGATTAACATGCAATTGAATAGGCAAAACTTACTTAATGTTTCTATCAATGTCTCAGGCTGCTTGGACAATAACTTGTTTTGTGCCAATAATGCATCTTGAGAATAGAGCTCCAACAGACTTCTTTTTGTGGGAATGTGAGTCTGATCACGCAAGATTACATGATCACTTGCAGCCATATTTTCAATAAGTTCCATGGCTTCTTCCGGGGTCTTCAATTTAATCTTTCCCCCCTGCAAAAGCATCAAGTAGCTGCTTAGACTGCGGCCTTAACCTGTCAATAAAAATGTTTAGCTGAATTGGTTCTTAAAATCCATGAGTCAGAGTTTTCCACAGCAAGCTACGAAATCTTTCTAGAGCTTCACTCTAGGACTTGTTTAGGAATTGGTGAAATGAGGAGATCGCTGCTTTCCCTTCAACAGTCTTAGACTTAAGGAAATACTTCTTTAGAAATTTTTCTACCTCTTCATCCTAAGTCTTAAGACTGTTCCCTTTAAACGAATGTAACCATCTCTTCGCTTCTCTAGACAGTGAAAAGAAGAACAAACTCAGCCTTACAACATCTTCCAACACACCTACAATCTTGACTGTATTGCAGATTTCAATGTAAGTAGCTAGGTGTGCATATGGGTCTTCATTCGGCAGGCCATGAAATAAATTGCCCTGTATTAGTTGTATCAAAGAATGAGGATAAGTAATATTATGTGCTTGGACCTCTGGCCACGCTATAATAGTAAAGAATTGCGACACAATTGAACTAGAGTAGTCTTCAAAGGTGATCCTCCTAGGTTGATCTTCAGCCATTATGTCGGCCTCAGGTGCCCCTGTTTCAGATTCCTTTGTCTCTGGAAAGATAGAAGACGACTCAGATGATTGAGGTTCCTTAGGAATTGCGGTGTTGTCTTTTCCTGCAAAATTCTTCTTCTTCTTTCTATGTTGTTCCTCCTACAAGTGGCTTCAATTTCCAAATATAATGGAACTAAATCACCTGCAAAAGATTTGCCTCGCATACAAAGCACTAGCAAGAGCAGCAATTAACCAATCCAAGAGAAAAACAAATTCTAAACCAACTAACTATTCATACAAAAATAAATCAATGAATAAAGAATCAATGCCTACAAACTGAACTAAACTTTCCTAAATGGAAAGAAACTCCCCGACAACGGCACTAAAAACTTGTTCCGAGCAGTTCACTCAACTGCGAAATCTTATGAGCAAGTGTACTGAGTCACAACTAATATAAAATGGAAAGAACCGACTATCATTCAGAGGGAGTTTATTTCAATCAGAAAAGCTTTCATTCAATAAGTGGACATTTGTATAAAGTCATGAAATGGAAATAAAAAATGGATATAATTGCAAGTCTAAAGATAACTAAAGAATTAACTCTAAATACGAAAGATAAACAGATGATTAAAACACTGGGTCCTTCTACTAAGTAACTTGATGCAATTAAAGGTTTTTCTCTATCGAATGTTGTCTCTGTGTTCTATGCTGAGGACAATTATCCCAAACCACGATGCCTCGCATGAATGAGCTAATTCTAATTAAACTTCATTCTCGAATCCCTCGTCGAACTTAGCCTAATCGAACAGCATTAAGGTCACAACATAATAAAAACTAAATCCCTTCACCCTGTGTCCAACAATACAGTTATCTAGCCCTGCCCTATCCAGTTCTAAGGATTCAAAACATTTTCCAATGCTAAGAATCCCAACTTTACACATAAATGGGTGATCAGACCAAAAGCATGCAAGAATTAAATACAGATAGAAGCAATGAACACATCAAAACAACATTAAATAGATAGTAAAAAATATTTACATAAAGACTCAGTAGAATTTCCCAACAAAAGCTTTAGCCTTCCATGGCAAGTTACCGCCTTTAAGCTACAATAGGGGTTTTTGGAAGCAAAATACATATTACACAGTGGTAGGGATGTCTCCTCCACCTCAAGGAATCTAAAAATTACTCTAAAACCTAAAATCCTCTTGAAAGTTGGGGTTTTTGGTGTTTTCTTGCCCTGTTGCTTATTTCATGTAATGCACAATTGCTCTCTGAGGCTAAAGACCCCTTCTTTTCTCGCCAACTTCAGCTTTTAAGGGCTTTTTGTCCTCTAAGGCTCGCTTAGCGCCATTTTCGCGCTAAGCACAAGTTAGCAATTTTTGGCTTAGTGAGTCAGGCACGTTGGACGCCAGAAGAGACAAATCACTCGCTGGGCGAGCTGATGGCGCGCTGAGCGCGTGCGTACATGGTAGATTCTCTTCTAGATTCTCCTAACCAGCTAAGCGAGCTGATTCCTCGCTTAGTGGATGTTGCTCGCTAAGCGCGTATGCCTTGCTTAGTGAGACACCAGCTACAACAACCTTCTATTTCTTCATCTTTTCACCTGAAACTGAAGTTGAAAACTCATTAATTCACATTGAAGGGAATATCTACTACATAAAAATTAAGCTAAACCTAAAAATATGTACAAACCTACATAAAG
This sequence comes from Glycine max, assembly GCF_000004515.6. Taxonomy (NCBI): domain Eukaryota; kingdom Viridiplantae; phylum Streptophyta; class Magnoliopsida; order Fabales; family Fabaceae; genus Glycine; species Glycine max. The sequence continues at coordinate 8,589,186 of NC_038245.2, forward strand.
AACCATAAATTGGGAAAAAGACATACTTTTAATAAAGCTTTTCAATACAAAAGCTAGTCGTAAATGATGACTAACAACTCCCCCAAATTTATAGTTTTGCTTGTCCTCAAGCAAAGAAAGAACAGTTCACTTGTCCTCTAGTGATAAGCTCACAATGGTTATTCAAAATTGTGTTTGTTCACAAGAATTCAATCACATGAACACAAGTTGCAAGCAATGCTTTACACCAACAACTTCTCATAGAGATATGCAGAATTTCAAAGATAGGAACATGCTTTTTAAGCAACACAAGTGAAATAAGCTAGTAAGCAAGACAAATATTAAGGAAGGTTCATCAAGCCAAATCCCCACGGTCACTATTTCACTCAAGCACAGGTGTTTAATCTATTTATCATTCAACAACCAACACAAGTCCCAAATTTTGAATTTCATCTCATGACATATGATTACAAACACACAATTTGAATCCAAAGGACTTTTTAGGCTTTGTTATACCCTAATTTCATCTGGGGACAATTTTTGTCGGCATGCAGACCTTGGTTGATCAATTTGAGATGCTTAACACGCATCACCACGTAATCCATAAAGTTATGTGACGTTTCGGAAAGAAATCAGCCAAAAACACAAAAATGGGGGGTGAACTTATCAAGCTGGGGGTGTAACTAGCAATGGGCGCATCTGGGCCCATCTAGAAGATTCTAGGCATTTTTCGCTTTAGGTGGAAGCAACCCAGCTCGCTTGGGCGAGGGCGACAACCACCTCCCCCATTTTGCGATAAAATGGAATTTGGGGGCTTCTGTAACCTTGGGCAAGCATATTTCACTTAAAATTAGTGAAAAGAGGGAGAATGAAGAAGAAAATCAAGGCTGAGGTGCTTCTATAACACTTTCGTAATGTTTCCGTGATCAATTCAAGGGATACGAAAATGGGGGTGAACTAATCAATTTGTGGGGTGCGCTCAGGAATTTTCATCAGGAAGCAACCAAGTCGCCCGGGCGAGTTGGGCGACAAGCTTCTCCTTATTTTGGCTATAAAAGGGGCATGGGAGGCTGAGGGAAGGATCCTAGCACCCTTGGAGTGCAGGAATCACTTACAATTAGTGAGTAGAAGAAGAAAGAAGGAAAAAATCCAAGCCGAGACGCTTCCGAGACGTTTTCGTGATCAATTCCGTGAACGTTCTTCGCCGTTCTTCATTGTTCGTCGAGCTTCAACCGGTTAGTTTTCAATTTCAAAACTTTCAATTCATTCTATGCACCCTTAGTGGTCCATTGTTGCTTTGTCTGCTTTCCTTTTCATATTGATATCCTTTTCTTCCATTTTTAACGAGCTTCAACCGATCGTTTAAGCCGTTATCTCGCCTAATAAATGATAAAATGAATTTCAACCGATCACTTGTGTTGTAATCTCATTTAATCACTGTTAAAATAAAATTCAACCAATTGTTCATGCCATAACCTCGGTTAAATCAACAAGTAATAAAAAATAATAAAATAAATTCCAAATCAGACTTTTTTCTTTGGAGGTTCCCTTAAATGAGTTGAGAAATAACCAAGTGAAACTAAGGCTAAAATCAACTCACAAACCAAGCTTTATTCGTGGAAAGGTCATTTGAAACCGTTGTAAGGTCTAACGCCTTAAACGGTCGCAAAGAACTACGTAGGTCTGATTTCTTCATCACAATTGAGGATACGTAGGAGCGAAAGCCCCGCTTTTGTTGATCCCAAGAGATCATTAAAGGTCCAACGCCTTAACATTCTCTCCTTCCAAAATCCCAAGAGATCATTAAAGGTCCAACGCCATAACATTTCTCACCCAAAAGAGATCGTTCAAGATCCAACGCCTTAATGTTTCTCACCCATAAGAGATCGTTAAAGGTCCAGCGCCTTAATGTTTCTCACCCAAAAGAGATTGTTCAAGGTCCAACGCCTTAACGTTTCTAACCCGAAAAATCAAGAGATCGTTCAAGGTCCAACAGCATAATGATTCTCTCCTTTCAAAATCAAGAGATCATTCAAGGTCCAACGCCTTAACGGTTCTCTCCTTTGAAAAATCAAGAGATCGTACAAAAGGGTTGAACGCCTTAAACAGTTCTCTATTTTCAAGAATCAAAAGATCGTTTAAAGGTCCAATGCCATAAACAACTTTTGTTCAGTTAAAATCAATCTTGCGAAAAAAAGATAAAAACAATTTAACCAAACGTTTAGTTCTTAAAGAACTACGTAGGTTTGATTTCCTTATAACACCCGAGGATACATAGGAGCGAGGGAAACCCCCCTTGTCGACCACAAAAAAGTGAAAGACATGAAAAGGCACAAAAAAGTAAAAGACATAAAAAGGCAAAAAAAAAAGAAATACATAAAAAGGTAAGAAATACATAAAAAAGGCATAAAAGGGGAAAATACATAATTTTGAAGTCATTTGCACACTCGATTAGAGGCTGTCGTCCCTTGTGACGGGCGTGTGGAGTGTTAATACCTTCCCCGTGTGTAAACAACTCTTGGACCCTCATTTTCAAAATACGCAGATCATCGTGTTTTGGTTTTTCTGACATTTTCCTTAAATAAACATTGGTGGCGACTCCACTTGTTTTCCTTCGATGGAAGACGCACCCTTGGCCTACACGAGAGGCCTTTTCGCGCCCCCCGCTGAAGGGCGGGTTGCGATAGTTGACAACTCCACTGGGGACTGTTTTTAGAGAGTTAGGCCTTCTTATCTTGTGCAATATCATGACTTCCCCTTTTGTTGGTTTCCCTTTATTTCTCTTATGTTCTTGTATGTAACTCTTTGATGCTTTTAGTGTGTTTTTAAATGTATGCATAAGATAGATATTTATTCATTTGATGCACACAAACACCAACACTATTTGCACACACGGTGAGTTGAAAATAGGCCCTATACCCAGGTCTGTGGGAACATAGGAAGTGGAGGTGAATCTGTGACCATGCTAAGTCTCCTACTTGCTTGATGACAATGAAACCTCATCTAGAGTTTTCCTCTTGGAATATGTCAGTAAGGTTACGTGAAACAACACTTGGGAATTGTCACTAGAAGGGGACTTTTGGATCTTTTCCATTAGATTCCTTAATTAGGGGCACATAGAAAATGCACTCTGGCATACTCCTTAATTGCATCATGCCTCTCTTCATGGCATCATAATGAACATATCGTTCCTACATTTTTCATTTATCATATTCAATCATCACATTTTGCATGAGTCATTGCATCATCATGCATCTGCATTCAACATGCTTTTTGTTCTACAAACTACATACCTTTTATTTTCATGTTCACTCATGCATGATTCTTGCATTTTCCTTTGCAAAACAAAAGCAAAAAACAAAAAAAAAAAGAACAAAAGAAAGTCACACCACATTCTTGGTTACATGGTTGGGTACCATGAAAAAGGTTATAAACCAACCGTGCTGCGATTATACACCTATTTGTCAAAAAAAATGAAAATCATTTGAATGTGGTACCTAATGCATGGTTAACTAGGAAAATGATGTTTCTTCGGGCATCTCGATCTCATGATCACATTTTCCATGAATATCATGAGCATACCTCAGTCATTCATCTCTATGGTAGGTTGCTGAAGTATTGCCAATCAAAATTTCTTTTCCTCGGATTATGGGGTTGAACCAAGCACATGCTTTTAAGAAAAGGGTCATCAAGTCAAGGTCAAGTATGGAAGTAACCAGCTTGCAAAAATTAGGGCAAAAGATGGATCGAGTCACATTGTTTCTTTGTCTGCTGCCAACCCATAATTGTGCTAATTTACAAAAATTGAGGACTGTTGATGTCCATGTGTTACTTCCAGTTTCACTTTGACTCTGACAAGATGTAATAAGCAATGTCGTCTATATAATATTTTCACCTTTTGCCACATGTAGAATAACAATACTCTCCTCTAAAACCTTAAACTGGTATACATTTCCTTCCTTTCCATGCTTCTCATTCCTTACATTCATAATAGATACCTAAAAAAACTCCTCCTACCTTAGAACCCGAATCAAATCAATATCTGACTCACTTTTAATGTTATGATTTTCCTCTCTTTGGCAGTTACGATTTTGAAATTCAAATGCCAAATCTTCTTTGCCAATGAACTCCTTTTACTCCGACCATGTGTACTCTAGCCACCCTTATTCCTTCGATGAAGATTCCAATAATTGTTGTAGATGCAAATGCCTTTGGTGTTTTGATGATGATCATGATGAAGAAAAGCAAATGATGCAAATGATTCAAGAATACAAGCCACAACATCAAGATGATCACTAGTACATTAGGAAGGAAATTCCTAATTGATATAGCAAAAGGTTTGGCCAAGTAATGCATGTTAAAAAGTGTTTTTCAAGAGATTTACTCTCTGGTAATCGATTACCAGAGGATGTAATCGATTACCAGTGGTCAAAAATGCTTTACAACAGCTACTAAATATTTGAATTCAAATTTTAGACTGTGTAATCGATTACACCATATTGGTAATCGATTACCAGCAGTTAATAAACGTTTTAATTCAAATATTAAAGCCTGTAATCGATTACACAACTATTGTAATCGATTACCAGAGGAGATTTTCAGAAAATAACTTTCAAGAGTCACATCTATTCAAATGGTTTATGAATGGCCATCAAAGGTCTATTTATATGTGACTTGGAAACACGAATAATAAGAGAGAGTTTTTGATTGCCCAAAATGTCTTATCCTCTCAAAGATTCCTTGGTCAAACACTTGCATATTCAAATAAGGAATTGTGATTGATCTTCATTGTACAATCTGTCTCTTTCAAGAGAGATTTCTTCTTCTTTTCTTTTACTTCTGAAAAGGGGTTAAGAGACCGAGGGTCTCTTGTTGTAAAGGATTCCTGAACACAAGGGAAGGGTTGTCCCTGTGTGATTCAGACTTTGTAAAAGGATTTTACAAAGAGAGTGGAAAATCTCAAGTGGGTTGCTTGAGTACTGGACGTAGGCACAGGAAGTGACCGAACCAGTATAAATCAAGTTTGCATTTCTCTCTTCCCTTAAACTTCTTTTATTTATTGCTATTTATCTTTTGCCTTTAAAGAAGTTTATTCTGAATTATCTTTTGAGTAATTCATGTTAAGGATGCATTGTTAATCTAAAGAGAGAGAGCAAGATTTAAATTGGGGAATAGTTCTTGTTATCTTAATTCAACCCCCCCTTCTTAAGATATCTGAGGCCACAAGGTCCAACAAGTGGTATCAGAGCGGGATTCTTGTATAAAGTTTAAAAACTTCAAGAATAGATATGGCCTCATCCAACTTTCCATTTCTTGAGGGAAATTCTATTAATAGGCCTTTTATGTTCAATGGCGAGGGTTATCACTATTGGAAAACCCGAATGCAGATTCTTATTGAAGCCATAGATTTAAATATATGGGATGCCATTGAAGTTGGTCCTTTTATTCCTACAAAGGTAGTGGGAAATGTAATTATAGAAAAACCAAGAGAAGAATGGAATGATGATGAAAGAAGAAAGGTTCAATACAATTTAAAGGCCAAAAATATAATCACTTCTGCATTAGGCATGGATGAATTTTTTAGAGTCTCAAATTGTAAAAATGCAAAAGAAATGTGGGATACTTTGCAAGTAACCATCTTAAATTGGCGTAAAAGTGTCATATTGAACAAAATCCCATTAACCTTAACTCTTTTAAACATATTACTCTCCCCACAACATTTGTCCAACCATAACATATCCTCATTACCCACATCATACATTGACCCCTTCCACCCCTTTGCATTTTGATCATCTGCTACTATTTTTCGTCTTTTGCCTCTATATCAATCTTTTCTTATCCCTCCTTACAACATCCACATATATTCTCCCATTCCTTTTTCCATGCCTCTTCACTCCTCTTTCTCCCTTACGATTCGCTGATGTGATCTTATGTACCATTCCCTTCACAAACCTATCAACTTGTCGTGCATTGACCCTCAATTTAAACATACCTATCCATATAGTATTCAAAAGTTTCTCCATTGTACCAACATCAATAATACCATCAATTGTCACAAAGCCAAATTCCCCCTTCCCCCCCCCCCCATTTGTCTCTCTTTGCCGCAATAAACACATCACCCACCTTCCCCCATCGCTTGAATATTTTCCATAAAGCTTTCGTATCAAAATTCTCAGGGAAAATGGTGAAGAAAAAAGATTGAAACTTGTCGTTCATTTTCTTGTCTTTTGAAATATCTGATTCGTTATACCTATTTCTCCTATGATATACTATAGTCCAGCCCTCACCATCACTCATGGTGTTCCCTTCCCATCATTCTCTCTCTCATCTCTCTCCTTTGTACAAAAAAAAATGTTTTATCCAATTTGAATAAAATTACTTTCAATGAAATGCAATTGTAATTTGAAACATATTGTGAACACACTTTTTAAATTTAATTGTCAATAGATGCATGAAACCATGAAGTTAAATAACTCAAACCAACACTTTTATAGTAACACGGTAAAGCAAGAAAATAAAGAAGAAAAATAAAAATAGCAAACAGAAAAGATACTAAATATTGGAAATAGTTTTCTTGCATCCAATAATAGGTGCATGAACAAGAATTGAGGAGATTTGCTATGTCATCTAGAATATTTTACTCGAGAAGATTATTTTTTAAAATTTTTTATAGGCCAAATAGATATTATTAGAACACGAGAATTACTTTGTGCACCCAATATTTTTCAGGTGCACCCAATAATTTTTTGTTTTTCCAAAATTATGCCTTTTTAAAAACATACAAATTCACGTACGGATTGCGAATCCGTAATGGTGAGTCTTTCATATGGATTCACAATCCATAACGACGAATCTGTAAGGCCATTACCTTCCCCACCTTCGCCACACCGTAACACCGCCACCACCATCGCTCTTCGCTCTAACCTCTGACACATTGCAGCACTACCACCTCATTCATGACCATCGCCCTCCCTTTGCTCGCGCCAAACATCGCCCTCCCTCGGGTCTCGTCAAACCTCCATCATGAGGTCCCTCCAGTCACGTCGCGAGCGTCCTTTGTCGCCACCAACCTTGTCGTGGAGGTCCATGGCCGTACGGATTGTGAATCCATAAAGGCCTTACGGATTGACAATCCGTATAGGTTATACATAAGGGTGTTTTTGATTTTTCACCCTAAATGTTGGGTGTACAAGAACAAATGTTGGATGTAAGAAGAAAAAGCCTTAGGGAATATGTCCTTGTGAGTAAAGGAACATAGTCCCTGGTGGGTTCATAATGGTGGGTTCATAAGAAATAGCCCAACCAGGATCATGTTAGGAAATTACTTTTTGCATTTTCCTTTTCACTTCATGCACTCCCAAAACGTCACATGGACAAAAATATTCCTCAGCCTCTTAAAGACTAAAAAGCACCCGTCACCCCCCTCGTCTTCCTTTTCTAATTATGCTGCTGCTGAATCGTCATAGAGAGAGAAGCAATTATGGAAGCTCCATTCCACAACATGGCATTCTTCATCATCTTATAAGATTGGTTATTTTTTTCCACTTATATCTCTTATATATTAATGATGAACTACAAAATCTAAAAAATAGTTGATGATGATAAAGGTTAATTTTGTAAACTTATTGTTCTCTTTCATCTATTAATTATTTTTGCTTGATGTGTATAAAAAACCTAGGAGGACTTTTATTTTGGGACAGGGGAAACATAATGAAGGTGCCAGGGAAGTTCTGGGTTCACAATATTGGACCATTGGGCTGCCTTCCAAAAATACTTGCACTGGCTCAGAAGAGGATCTAGATTCATTGGGATATTTTCTAGTTATAACTCAGCGGCAAGGTTGTTTAATGAAGCGCTGCTTCATTCAAATCAGAAACTAAGAATTGAATTGAAGGATGCTCATGCTACTGTAGTCCATGTTGATATTTATGCAATTAAGTATGACCTCATCACAAATGAAGCAAGTATGGTAACCCAAGCAAGTGAAGCAACCACTTTCTTCTCATTTAAGTATCGATGATTATTTAACTCACTCTTATGTTGATATTCTCAATAAAGTTTTCCTGCTTTCATTCCATATATTATGATGACATAATTGGGACATTATATGTACCAAGCTGATCAGTGCATAACAATATCCTGCTACACACACACCCCTCCTTTACCAACAAAAGACGAGCATTATTATACCACTATTTCAAAACCAACTCGCAAGGACATATTCTAAATTTAATCATATACACAACCCAAAAAAAGACAGACACATTTCCCTGTTTGGGATTCTTTTACAAAGAATTTCCCAAACTAGGGCTGTTCTTGAGCTATTTCCCAGGGGGTGCTCTTTTGGCACGTACCCTGCATGGGAAGCGCCATTGTTGATGGCGCCTTCAGCAGGAGTTTGGCACGTGGCCATGGAAACGCCATGCCCAGCAGCGCTTCCACTTTTGCATGAAAACGCCAGCAGTGTTGGCGACTTGGTGAAGGCTGAAGGCTAGCCCTAGGCTTGCAGTGCTGCAGTGCAGACTGACTGCAGTAGGGAAGCGCCATTGGCACCAGCGTTTTGCCTGAAAACGCCAATGGTGATGGCGTTTAAAGCTGTTTAAATACCAATGGTGTTGTACATGTGTTCTACGCTTTCGGTTTCATTATTTTACTTTCGTTTTCGTATAGCTTCGTTCTGCGCTTCCCGTTTCAATATTTTACTTTCGTTTTGGTATACCTTTGGCATTTTAGTGACTTTGGAAATTTCAGTGGTATGAAGCATTTTATTTTTTTAAATTATATTAGCTTTTATGTTTTTTCTTCAGCGGTTTCCGTTTGAACATTTTGCTTTTGATTTGGCACCTTTAGCATTTTGGTGGCTTTGGAAATTTCTGTGCTATGAAGCAATTTTTTTAAAAAAAAATTATATTAGTTTTCATGTTTTTTCTTCTGCGCTTTCCCTTTGAACATTTTATTTTCGTTTTGGTAGCTTTGACATTTTGATGGGTTTGGAAATTTTTGTGGTATGAAGCATTTTATTTTAAGGTTAGTGGTTTAAGGGTTTAGCTTTTATGTTTAAAAGGCTTGTTAGTGTATATTTAAATGCCAAAAATAAACAAAAAAATTGTGTAACGATGTGTATTTGAAGAAAATATTTTGAATATGAAATTTGTATAATTTTTTTAATTAAATTAGGTTGGTGTTGATGAACGTTTGAAGTTTGAATAAAAAAAATTATAGATAATATTTATTTGAAGTAAGTATTTTGAGTATGAAATTTTTTGTTTAATATGAAGTTGTAGTATTTTTTAATTAGATTAGGTTGGTTTGTTGGTGTGTTAAAAATTTAGAAATGTTGAACTCGAAAGTGTTATTTGATGCTTTGTTTTTTGTTGTACTACAAAAATTTTATTATATTTGTAGTAATTTTGTAATTACCTTTTTCCATTTTAAAGTTATTAATGGTTAAGAATAATTATTTATACTACTAACTTCGGTAATGAATTAATAAATTTTCTGTTAAAAATGACTATGTTAAAATTGTTCATTTTTATAAGTTTGTCCCATAAAATTAATTTGAAGTTAATTAAAATTTTTTAAAAGAGAAATTGAATGTGAAGTTCCAATAAAGAGATCTTTTGTGATTACATTTTATTAGTTTTGATTAAAAGTTTTATAAAATCGTGTGTTATTTAAGTGTGTTGATGTGAAATTTATTTAAAATTAATAATTTGAATTACATCTTCATTAGTTTAAAATTACTACATTTAAATTGTTAATTTTTTTTAGTGTCTTAATGTGAAATTGATTTGAAATAATTTTTTTTTAAAAAATTACATTTTATTTTGAAGTTTCAGCAATGACTTTTTGTGATACCCATTTTGTAACTTATTTGACGTGTTCAAATATTGTTTTTGTAGGTACACGATGAATTCGGTTATAACAGTGTTGTATTTCAATGGAAGGGTGTATGAAGATAATGATGGTGTAATATTTGAAGGCAGTAAAAAAGCGATTCAGATTAAACGTGGAATTAGTTTCAATGCTTTGAAGAAAAAAATTGGAGATAAGGTAAAGTTACAAAATAATGAAATTATTTCTGCTATTAGCTGTAGATTTTTAGTGTCAGGAAAATATATTGCCTTGCAAATTTGTGACGATGAAGACATTGAAACAATGTTGGAAAGTTTTAAACAACAAGACCAAATGTCAGTTCTGGAATTGTACATAGAAAAGGATGTGGCTGGTGGTTCAATGTTTCATTCTGCCAATTCGCTTACATCATGTGGAAATTATTTATCTAATGATGACACACAACCGGCAACAAATATGAGCAATTTACATATTGACGAAGACGATGATGATTATCTTGTGTCTAACTCATACGTTGAAGAGTCTTTAGACGAAGATGACAGTGTTGACGGTATATCTGATACAGACGATGAAGTCACAAACATTCCTCAACCAGTAAGAATTGTTCACCCAGCAGAAGGTATAATTTGTTGTATGAAAAAATTAGACAATACATTTATTATTTGATGACAATTGTATTTAATGCTAAATAAGTATTATTTGATTTTTTTATTTTATTTTGAACTGTTAGGTGCACAACGAATTGAAAATCCATTTTGGAATGATGCCTCACATTATAACAATATCAATTGGAGTTATCCTGATGAGGAGGACATTTGCGGTTTGGAGATGCCGTCGACCTTTAATGTTGGCCAAGAATTATATGTTGGCATGGAATTTGATAGTAAAGATGCGGTCAAAAATGCAGTGAAACAATATGTTATGAAGGTGCATCAAAGCTTCAAAGTTGTTGAAAGCAAAACGAACAAGTATGTGGTTTGTTGTGTGAATAAAAATGCAGAGTGTCCTTGCCCTTTTTATATGAGGGCAATTATATCTAAAAAAACAGATACGTGGAAAGTCACACAATGGGGTGGACCACACACATGTCTGAATATGACCATGACACAAGATCACGAGAAACTTGATTCAGATTTAATTGCCACTTGTGTAGTAGGTACGTATTTTATGTTCATATTATGTTCATTTTTTGTTAATTATCATTTAAATTTTGTTATGTTATTCACAGGCATGATCAGAGAAGATCCATCAATAAAAATTTCTTTGATTCAAGAGAGGATTAACAGTGAATTTGCGTACAAGGTGTCGTACAAAAAAGCTTGGTTGGCGAAACAGAAAGCCATTGCAATTGAATATGGCGATTGGGATGAGTCATATGCGAAACTTTCGTCGTGGCTAACACACATGCAAAATCATTCTCCTGGATCATATTTTCAAGTACTACATGACGATTTTATCATTGGGAATACGGTTAGTCGCGAACACCGTCAGTTTCATAGAGTTTTTTGGACTTTTGGGCAATGTAAATAAGCTTTCAAGTACTGTAAGCCAATCATACAAGTTGACGGTACACATTTGTACGGCAAATATCGTGGGACCCTCTTAATGGCGACATCACAAGATGGAAATGGTGGCGTCCTTCCTCTAGCATTCGTGGTGGTTGAAGGTGAGACGTTGACAGCGTGGTCATGGTTTTTGGCACACTTGCGTGAACACGTCACTGATAAAAATGGTATTTGTCTCATTTCTGATCGACACGCGAGTATAAAGTCCGCTGTGGCTAATGAAGCACTTGGTTGGCAACCTCCCCACGGTTATCATGTCTATTGCGTGCGACACATAGCAAGCAACTTCAATCGAAAATTCAATAACGCCAAACAAAAAGAAATGTTGAAGAAGTTGGGTAAGATTTCATATTTAATGGTCACGTTTATTTAACTTCCATATATACTTAAAATTGTTATTGATAACTAATTTTATGCAGCCTACACTCCTTGCAAGCACATTTTTGATCAAAATTTAGAAAAATTTCGTGAACTAAGTCCAGCCATAGCAACATGGATTGATCGCATTTCAAAGGAAAAATGGACGATGGCTTATGATAAAGAAGGACGTCGATATGGCCACATGACAACCAACCTCTCAGAATGTATCAATAAGGTTTTGAAGGATTGTCGCAACATTCCCATAACAGCCTTGGTCAAATCAACGTACAGTAGGTGTCGAAAGTACTTTGTTGAGTGTGGCCGCCAAGCCCAGAGACAGTTAAATGAAGGCCAAGTATATTGTTCAAAGCTTGTTAAAGAACTTAGAAAAAATCAAGAACAAGCTTGTTCGCACATCGTTCGCGTGTATGACATCCACTCCACAAGGTTTGAAGTAGAGGAGACCTTCAATCCTATTACGCAGCGTGGCAGACAAAAGTGGGCAGTTAACTTGAACGGTCATTATTGTCAATGCGGAAGGTATTCTGCGCTTCACTATCCATGTTCACATATTATTGCAGCTTGTGGTTACGTGAGCCTGAACTACTACCAATATATAGATGTTGTTTATACAAATGAGCACATCTTAAAAGCTTACTCCGCACAATGGTGGCCTCTTGGGAATGAAGCGGCTATTCCTCCTTCTAATGATGCATGGACACTTATCCCTGACCCAACCACAATTCGTGCGAAAGGTCGGCCAAAATCAACAAGGATAAGGAATGAGATGGATTGGGTCGAACCGTCTGAGCACCGAATAAAATGCAGTAGATGTGGAGCCGAAGGGCATAACAGGCATCGCTGTCCAATGCAATCTGAGCGTGGGAGTTGTTCAAATCATTGATTTATGTATGTTAGCCGAGTGACTTGTATTTGTTTAAGTTCTCTTCAATGTATTGAATTTGTGGGGTTGAATACATTTGTTAGTTAAAAACATTACTTATTTTGGTTTGTGTGCATTAGCTATTTGTGGGTTTCAATGAATTCGTTACTTAAAAACACATCCATACACCCTAACACTAAACCCTAATCCTCAAACCTAACCCTAAGCCCAACACACTAAGCTCCAACCCCAACCCACCTAAACCCTAAGCCCAACACACTAAACCCCATACACCTAAGCTATAACCCTATCCCAACCCCAAAGAGTAAACCCCTAATCTCTAACACTAACCCAAACACCTAAACCCTAACCCGAAGCACTGGGAAACAACCCTAATCCATGTAATCCATAAAACCTAACCCTAATCCAAACCATATCCATTAACTCCCTACCCTAAACCCTTAAACCCCTAAATTCTAACAATTACCCTAACCCCTAATCCAAACCCTAAACCCTTAAACCCCTAACCTCTAACCCTTACCCATAAACCCCTAATCCAAACCCTAAACCCATAAACCACTAACCTCTAACCCTTATCATAACCCTAACCCTAACCCTAATCCAATTTATTTTTCCTTTGTCTACTTTAGTTTTAGTTGTAAACTTGGTTAATTATTATAGTTTGATGTGCCACATAAACTCTATACATTAGTAAGGCATCAGTAAGGCATAATAAATGAGATGCGATAGATTAATTGTCAAAATCAAATGTCTAACAAACAACAACAAAATTACACAGATACATCAAAATCAGTCATTATGGTGTCCGTGATGTCGTGAAGATGTGCCACATGGTCGATCCCATCTTCGCGCTTGACGATCAGGATTTCTTCTGCCGCCGCGTTGTCTCCCCGCTTCTGCTTCCTCAGCCTCTGCAGAAAACTCCTGACGCAAATCAACACCTAATAACTCGCCCATATCAGGTATTGCTCCGGGTACATTCCATTGCGGAGCAAATGGGGTGTTAGGTGTTGCCATGGGGGCATCGTGCTGCTGTGAAGGAGTCATAGTGGGCCATGAAAAATGAGGCTGTGTTTCCGCAACACCACCGAACGAATGTGAGGTCTCAGAAGTATCAGTATGATGACCTGCAAAAGGATACTGATACTTCTGTGAAGGATATTCGGAAAATGTTGCTGGCGTGTAATACATTCCATGACCACGCTCCATCATTTGTTGGGAATATTGTTCCGCTTCAACAGGCTCCCTTCGTCTGCCTATGCCCCGAGTTTCAACACTTGACTGAAGAATGGGAAACTCTTGGGCTGGGAATTCACGCTCTGATGCTGGACCATGTGACACTGGTTCAGTGATTCTCTCTTGCTCTTCAGATATAATTGCTAACTTATCCACGTAAGGCACGAGATCATCAACCGTCCACGTGTTCCTCCCTTGTGGTGACACCATATATTGTAAAGTCTCCACAACTTCACCCTGCAATTAGTAGCGTCAACAAATTAATGCTCATGCTTAAGAAATTAATTAGAAGTTAAACATTGAAAAACAGATAAATACCAATGCAGCTGTGTTTGCATTGTTTGGGTCGACAAACATCTTTGTTTTACGCCTATACCACACCATGTAGTCCGAGTTATAACCCAGTAGGCCCTCCTGTCGAGGATAAACGTCGACCCTAAACTCTGCTCGATTGTTCCACTGACCAATGATTGGGGCCAACAGGTGGAACCAATTCTCATCTTGTTTGCCTTTGAGCGTTATGCCATGGAGATTTTGCGGTTGCGAAGGACACCCGGGAATGGGTTGTTGCAATCCAAATTGTCGTAAAACTCTATCGGGTTGGTGCCACTCAACAACATGGAAACAAATCAGTGGCACCACCGCAAACCAAGCTACACCTCCAACCACACAAATTGGAGGCAACGCTGCCATCACAGTTGCTATGTATGGCTCCCAGACAAACTGCATATAACAATACGCTTGTCAATTTTCAGTCAAACATAACATATTAAAATTCCATTTAAGCATTACATTACGATGTTCTTACCTCATGTCGTTTCATCAAATCCAATTTGCGACGGAAAAGTCTAAGATCATCATTGCCAATATGCTGATTTCCACGTCGCAACCACCTACAATAAAAATGAAATCATCGTTGTCAACACGTTCCATCATTAAATATTTTATCATTCAAACCTAATTTTTTAAACGAAAAACCTGTGTCCGAGTGGTTTATTTTCTATAACGGGAGGCGTCCTCTTTGGAGCTAAGGTCGTGCATCGTTCCCATGCCCACATTTGGATTAAGATGCACATACCTCCGATTGATTTAACTTTGTAATCGGTGGCACTGCACATCTCTCTATATAAATACGCAAGCACGGCAGGTCCCCACGCATACGTGCTGCACTGTTCAAAGTCACGTAGAAATTGTAGGTACCTTAAGGAAACTCTGCTACTACTTTTGTTAACAAAGAGGACACCTCCTATGAATCGAAGGATCCACGCACGGGTAAACCTTTGTAATTGCTCAATGTTACCCTCATCAATATTTATGTCAGAAAAATGGTGAGCCAACCAACTTAATTTGACGACACTGCCTTCAATTTCCCCTTCCTGTGGTCTGACTCCTAATAATTCTTCACACAAGTCGGCCCAAACAAGATTAGTTGAACCAATTAATGGTGCCCCGTCACTACGCAAACCTAGTAAAACTGACACATCTTGGAGAGTAATGGTAGCCTCTCCGCATCTCAGGTGAAACGTGTGGGTTTCGGGCCTCCATCTTTCAATGAACGCACTAATTAAGGCCGCATTTATCTTTAGGTATCCCATCCTCATGATCCAATAAAACCCACATTGCCGAAGCAAAGGAACAATTTCCTCCGGTATTTGTTCTTCACCTTGATACGTCGGGACTGCTCGCCTGATGTGTTCTGTCTGGTTCCCCATTCCAAACATGTTCTGAAACATGCTTGGGTTGCATCCACAACACGTCACTATCAATTGGACCAGACCTAGTTTGTATACTTGATGAGCATGACGACGAAGAAGCCATTGAGCCTACAAAATAAAATATAATACAATTAATTGACAATCAAATTTATACAAATTAATTAAAATAAATAAGAAATTATATTCTTTAAATTTCAATAACAAAATATATTATACAAATAACCTAATTCATATATATTCTATAAATAAATTAAATTACAAACAAATATAAATTTAAATATATAAATTAATGACTACAAATAATTACGCGTAAAATAATTTAACATACAAAATCAATAATTTAAAATACGTAAAACTATTCTAATTTAAACATAACATATAAAACTGAAAATAATAACTAAAAGTAACGTAATATAAAAAAATTAATTCTAACCTAATTTAAAATTACTAATTTACACTACATAAAATTATTCTTAATCTATCATAAAATTATTCTTAATCTACTATATACAAAATTAATGACTTCAAATAATTACGAGTAAAATAATTTAACATACTACATCAATATTTTAAAATATCTAAAATTATTCTAATTTAAACATAACATATGAAACTAATAATAATTATAATTAAAATTAACATAATATAAAAAATTTAATTCAAACCTATTTTTTAATTAATAATTTACAATACATAAAATTATTTCTAATGTATCATCAAATATTTAAACTAAATGTAATCTACCATATAAAAAATTTAAACTAAAGCTAATCTAAACTTAATACGTTATGATACCTAAAATTATTCCTAATCTAAAATTATTAAATTATGGTACCTAAACCTATATAAAAAATTTCAACTCAACTTAATCTATCATATAAAATTATTCCTAATTTCCCATATAAAAAATTATTCCTAATTTATCATATAAAAAATTTAAACTAAATCATATCCTATAACATTAAGAATTGAAACTAAACTATACAAAATTATTAACACTACCTACCTAAACTATACAAAATTATTATTATCTTACACTACCTAAAATATACAAAATTATTATTATCTTACACTACCTAAACTATACAACATTATTATTATCTTACATTATCTAAAACCATTTTATTATCAGAATATAAACATATAAAAGAATATATAACTTACAATTTTTTTACGAAAATGGAAGAATGAATACCAAACAAGAACAGCACCAACCAAGCAACAACAGCACCAATCAAGCACTCTTTTCACACAATATTTGTTCACTCTGCAAACTCAAAAACGCAGGCTACACTTTCAGGCCAAACGCAGTTTATAAAGATGAAGAACCACGAAGCGCTAATGGCAACAGCGCTTTCCGGTCAAGCAAGACGCGCCATTGGGAATGACGCTTCCCTGCGCACCTAGGCTGCCTAGCCTGCACCTTTGCTGCTGCTGCTGCAGCTGCTGATTGACGGACAGACCAGTCAAAGCGCCAATACCACTGGCGCCATCCGGTCAAATCGCCAACTGTGTTGGCGCTTTCCTCCAGCAGGTGACAAGTGTCAACCATGCATGAACTCGCCAATTGCAATGGCGCTTCCCATGCAGGGTACGTGCCAAAAGAGCACCCCCTGGGAAATAGCTCAAGAACAGCCCTAGTTTGAGAAATTCTTTGTAAAAGAATCCCAAACAGGAAAATGTGCCCCCAAAAAGACATATCCCAACAACAACCCATCTGCTACTGCAACGTCCAACATTAGATAAAATTATTCACATACTCGAATCAACACAAAAAAGATACAGCCTTTTGCCCTTTCCGACGTCTGAGACTGATGGTGAAGCACCGCCCTAACCCCTGATTCAACTTCATGTAAAATTAATTAAATACAAATAAGTATACTTCGGAAAGCATCTTTCCCGGAAAACCCATTCCGCAATATTAATAAATGTACTCCAGAAATATCATTCATGAAGATAATTACTTTAAAAACATATTTTTGAAATAGTTGTTCTAGAATGTTACTTACACTATTTCGGATAGAGTAGTCCAGAATAGTATAAGCAACCTTCCAGCGCAACTATTTCAGAAATAAGCAACCTATATTCTGAAATGAGTGATTCAGAAATTAATAACTTTTTTGGGTAACTCTATCGGCAATAACATTGCTAATGAATTGTTATTCCAGATTATTTACATATAAACCTCTTACGGAATACACAAATCGGAAAAAAATGTAATAAGAATTTAGAGAAAAAAATGTGATGACGAGGGAACACAGTGAAGGAAGCCTCAAGGTAGGTACATATGGCGTGAAGAGATTAAGGAGAAAATAGGTTTGGGAGAAAGAAAGTTATAATAAGAGTTTCAGTGTGGAAATATTATAAAATTGAGGGTGCAGAAAGCAAAATAGGGTTGCAGGAAGTAAAAGAATAGGCTGTCAAAATGACCAAAGTAGACATTCTATTTTGTTGGCATGTGACTTGAGCAAGAGGTAAAATTGGAATTTGGATAAAAATATTTTTCTGCTGATCGACCATGTAGTGTGTACTAAAGCTTTCACACACTAACTGCACGGACGCATGCGTGTCAATAGTATGTATATAGTTACAACTTACAACCGACAGAATTCAAGGAACAATATAATTTTAATAAATAAATAACCAATCAGCTCCTTTGTATATTATATTTTTTTATCATTAATCAATCATAAAAAAAATTATAAAATAATTATTATAAAAATTAATAAATTTATCATATATGATAATTTTGTCATAATTTTTTTTATAAAAAATCTGTGCATAAACACATGCTACAATGTAATTATAAACAAGCTACAATATAATTATAATAATTCTTTTTTTGGGTCTATAGACTTGATAAATTATTTATTTGGAAAAATTTTAAAAAATAGAAAAATTTGTCATAATATAAAATTAAAAAATAGACATATAATCATATAACTTTTTTAACACCATGGGATGAAATTTTATATGAAAGTTAATTCAAAAGTTTGATTTTTTTAAATAAAATTGTATCATTAATTATTTATAAAAAATTTTGGTATAACTTATAAAATAATTATTATAAAATTAATAAATTTATCATTTATGATACTTTTGTGATTATGATTTTTTTTCGTAAAAAATCCGTGCATAACACGGGCTGCAATGTAATTCCAGAACTAAGTGCAATGTAATTATAAAACTGGTGGATCTATAGGTTTGATAAATTATTTATTTGGAACAATTTAAAATTTTTTGTCATAATATAAAATTAAAAATTAGACATAAATATGTAAAAGAGTATAGTTTGCTGATACTTTTATTATCACAAGACCTTCTAATATTACAAAAGTTAATTCAAAAGTTTGATTTATGTAAAAAAATTTGTATTATGAATCAATCATAAATTTTTTTGGTATAATTTATAAAATAATTATTATAAAAATTAATAAATTTATCATACATGATAATTTTATGATTAAATAACTATAATTTGTGCATATAATATTCATTTATTAAATTATAATTGAAAAGAGTAAAATTATCAAAATTTATAAATCATTCATTTTTTAAATAAATAAATTATTGGTCCAATTAAAGGACTCCAGTTACTTTATATGGTTAACACATTACTTAAACAGAAGCAAAATGAGAATTTATAAAAGAGAAGGAGAAAAACATAGTAAATACACATGACATACATGTTATGTGAAGAAAAATAAAAATAAAGATGTTCATTTTTTTTAAACAATAAAAATGGTCCAACTCTTTTTATTCAAAAAAAGTAGTTTGAAAAAAAATAAATGATATTTTTATACTTTTTCTTACAATTTTTATACTTTTTAGCATATTTTATTTTTTAATCTGTATAATTTCAGTACTAAAAAAAACAGTGGAGCGGAATATGCAACGGGCGACTTACTAGTAATTATATTAAAATTGTCCAACGCTAGCATGTGAGTCGCCAGGACAGTTTTTCAATTTATTTTCTATTCATTTAATTATTATTTTTTTCTCTGTTTTTTCCTTCAAAAAACCGTACATTACACGAAGGCCAATGTTAGTTTGATTTTATTTGATATGCAGATGTTCTTTGAAAGTATAGATAGCAACTATTGCAAATAAGCTAGTTTCTTTTCTTTTTTCAACATCCAGCATAAAGTAATTAGAATTAGATGAGCAGAGAAAAAAACAAAGAAAGAAAAAAGAAAGCCCAGGCTAGGACGACACTTCACAACTTCTTGCATTAAGTTTCCTTCATTAATATCAACTATTACAGATTCAATAGTTGTGATGTTTAAATCAAATATTTATTCTTGAGTTTAATGATTATGTATTGAATAAAATAATTTTATATTATCATTAATAATAAATTATCATTAATATAAATTTTAAAATAATTATCATAAAAATCAACAAATAAATAATAAATTATGATATGATAAGATATAAAAATATTTTATATTATCAATCCATAATCTATTTTCTCTTAGATAATAAAAATTTAAGTACATATTAGATTTTTTTTTAAATGATAACAAAATTACTTTGAAATAATTTTAATTTAAATATTAAACACATAACTTCATAATAATTATAATAAAAGTCATTATCTCTTAACTTTCACTATTCAAATATAATCCAAAGATTTGTATTTTACTTTTATTTCTCATTAATTAAAATATAAAAAGTTTTATCCTATCATAAGTAGTGTAAACATAAACTTGTAGTTTGCAGTAAAAACAAAAACAAAAACTTGTTGTATAGGTTGTTCTACTTTCTTTTCTAACCGTTAAACCATGATCAATCAACTACAATCAAAGAGTGACACGTTAGCTCATCCTTCAAGCCGTGAATGAGTGAGTAAAAATGATTAACTGTAAATGAAAGTGTCATGTAATTCAACCATAATTCAATAAATAAACTACGTATCACATTTTCAAGTGGGTTCATGACTTAACGTTAAGCATCAATCTACATTCTACAAGATAAGATCATTTCCTGGCCTCCACACCCGAACAAGTTTGTCGTAGAATGAGCAAGTAGCCACCAGTGGTTTGGTATTCCCACCTATGTGATTTGCTTCTCCTTTCTGCCAATCTGCTCCATAGGCAAGAGAATCATGCTTCTTGTAAGTTTCCGACACTTCGGCATTGTTGCCTTTAATGGCGACAATAGCAAAACCATTGTGCATACAAGCAGCCAAAACCAAGCCTGGAATGAAGGGGTGGTGCTTAACCCTCCAAACTCCTCCCCCCAAGTTAATTGAATTAAGGGGTTTTGAGATTGATCTTAAATCCCATACCCTTAGGAATTCATCATAACTGCCAGTTAACAAGGTATTTGGGTCATGTGGACTCTTCTCAATGCAACAAACACCCATTTTGTGGACTTTAGAGCTCTGAAATACCACATTGGGAGGTTTATCTCGCAAATCCCAACAACTGAATTTACAATCATCAGAGCCAGTGTATACCAAATTTGGTTGGTGGATATCAAAGGAGGTTGTCCAAAGTTCATAATCATGAGCTTTCCACTCTTCTTGAATTTCCAGCTTGGATTCAAGAAAAGAAACAATAGACACAGAGCCGTCAGAAAGCCCCACTGTGATGGATGTGGCTGAAGGGTTCCAATCCAGGTACAAGCACATAGAGTTACTGATTTTTTCATTTGTGATCTCCTTTAGATTAACCCCTGAAATAGAACCGATAAAAAATATTAATACAAGGTAAGTGAGCAAAAGAATGAGAACACGTCTCTTAAGCAAAATACAAATTTAGAGATATGATAATTTAGATCTCATGGATGAGTACATCAACAAATGAACAGCATATCCAGCAGGCTGTCGGCCTTTGACACTTCCTTTGCAATTTACATGTAGAGAAACCATATTTTAGCGCTATAACAATAAACAATAGCCACTAACAAAAAATATACAAGGTAACAAATTGTTATGAGGTCAAATAATAGGCGTAAGTAGTATGGCAGTATTCATACTAGTGCACAAGGAATTGACCTTCCATTTAAAAAGAGGCAATAATAAAATAGAAACAGATTATAATCCCAACAATAGCCATAAATGGGAACCAAACCTGATAGAAGAATGTCAAATAAATATCAGTCTTGTGGTGGGTATTTTAAGACTACATGTTAAATTGTTATCAAACTCTTAAGTCAACTTTTAAATTCCAACAGTTTACAATTCTAAGTACAGGCAGCCAACTAACTCTTTTCTAGATAAGACTTAGGTAGACTTGGTAAACTTGTGCAATTTTGCATAAGCTTGAGTCAAGAAGAGAATCAGCAAGTCTGAAATCCAATGTGATTTTTGACCCAATTGACCCACAGTGAGAATGTTTATGCTTTTGCCCATAGGCTGCTTATGAAGTCAAGGTAAATGCAACATTTTACTCGGGCTCAAATCAATCAAACCCTCACCATAGTCTGTTTTGTGCAAACCAATTGAAGCTTAGTTGTAGCATGAAGTTTTGTTGCTATCAAGTTTAGTGTTGCCAACTTGTCATTCTTTTATAGTGATGATGCCTATGAACTCAGCATCCATTGTGAAACCAAAATCATGAGAATCCAGTGTTGTCAATTGTGAAGAAGAAAGGATGCATGTGAAATACAGAGCTTCGCACAAACAACAAGGACTAAACCTAACATAACCATACTTTCAGAAATTTTAATAATAAGTAATACCATGGACGAACCTTCAGTTTTGGAGACAAATCAAACAATACTCATCTCGAGTACATGCATGCAAGTCCATGTCTGTGTCTCCATTGTAAATAGTGATGGATATTTACCTTGTGTTTGAATATTATTTTCTAAATATTTTTATATTAGGTAAATTTGATCCTATATATGAGTTGGAAAGGACTTCACAAGTTCCCTTGAGACTCCGAGTTTGACAACCTTTTATTTTGATACAGTTTTAAATGCTATTAAGTTTGAATTTGATATTTTCATACTGAAAATAGTGCTTTATAGAAATGAATCAAGGACTAAATCCATACCTTCCACTCCATTACAGCAACCCTCCAGCATTTTAATTCTCAAGTATCCATCAGCATCTGCTTGAGCTAGAAAAGGACTTGCATGCCCGCCAGGTGGATTCCACTTTATGTCAAAAATCCCAGCAGTTTCCTCACTAAAAACCATGTCAAGGTGACCTGGTTCCACATCAACATTGAAGAGTGAAATGCTTCCATGTCGACAGGGCTGAGAACCTTCTTGTAATGTGTAAGTGGATACTGCTAAAACATTATGGTAGGGATCATGTGGACAAAACTCCACAGCATCAGCATTACCCTTTAAATAGCAATGTGCTATGTCCATGCCAGCCAAATGATTGCCAAGCTAGCTTAACAGAAACCTTGCATCACATGTAAACCATGCACACCCACAGGAAAAACAAAAAAAAAATCTGGAATAAAAATTTTTAGTGAGAAAATGACACAACTTTTAGCATAAATAATTTATTGAATTACTGATTGGGAGTTCAATCTTATTTAATAATTTCTCACTCATGTTTTACATAATTACCTTTCACATGTCCCTGATCATCACTTTTACTGAATAAAACCCAAAATAATTTATACAGAAACAGAACATATGACAGAAGAAACAATCAATTCGTAATAAAGCATCCAGCCAAATTAAATGGGATGGAAGTTGCTGGATATTCTAAATGCACAACAGCAAGAGAAGCCTAGATTTTCACAATAAAATTTGGAGTTGATCATAGATACCTTTTAGGGAAAATCAAAGGAAGGGCCCATGAAAAATAAAACCCCATCGAAAAACTATACCCTGGCCTCTTCTATTTTGAAACGTGTGAACCACTTCTACTGGTCTTGTCTATATTGTGTTACTGTGGTGTGTCATGTGTGAACTTTAGTATTTGATTTAGTGTTTTGAGTCAAGCATAATATATTTTGACTCTTCCAGAAAGGGAAAAGGAAAAAGAAAAACTAAAATGATTTTGAGTCAAGCATAATATGATTTAAGTTCTTCTTGAGCAGTTAAAAAAATAAACATTTATTTAAACATGGATGAAATTCGATGCTTCGTGTTATAACAAATATCATCTAAATATTACAGAAGGAGAAATGATAACACACTCCTATAACACATTCTCTACTGTTGTTAGTTAAAATTAATTGGGAACTATAAAATGAGTGGTAGCTCACTAAATAATGAGTGGACCATACACAAATTTGTATTGTAGTTGTATTGTAACTTGTTTTAAGCATTCAATATTGTTTTGTCAACTAAATTTAACATTTGCAGTTTGCACCCTACTGGATGTTTGCCTATCTAAGCATCCCAACTTAAAACAAAACATTATTTTTTATTTTCCTTGATTGTTTTAGTTTGCAATTCGATTGCTTCAAGTAGAGGTGTTGTATTGAAGCTACGCAGAAGGATAAGGATGGATTTCCTTACAAATTTGTTTCAACAGATAAAACAAGACCCTTGGTTCAACTTATAGGTAAAAAAAATGTCCTATATTTGCTTTGAAAAAAAAAAAACTACTAGACTGAGCGGGCACTAAAACTTTCATAAGGTCCACTGAAGGAAACAGACACAAATGCATTTCTCTGATCTGTGATTTTGTTGAAGATCTAGGCATGGAAACTGATGGTGGAACAGATGATGAGAAAAATGGAAGTTGATGATGGGAAAGCAGAAGAAGTGCAAGCTTAATTTAAGGACAAGGTTTTGGGTGTACTGATGGAGGTTTTGAACAGAGTGTCCAAGCTTATAACTGCTTTCTTTATTTAACAGAGTTGGTTTACACTTTTCCTGAAGCTATATTCATCATTTTCTTATTATCACTTCTTTTCTTTGTTTAAAATATGTATTTTTTCCATAGGAATCATACTAAAAATAGTAAACTACATTGATACCACCTGAGGTATTTTCATATTGCACATGATACCCCTCCTTTTTCTATCCCTACACTAACCACTATAATTGTTTGAAAAACATTACACTGACACCCTTTATATATTACACTAACCCCTTTAATTGTTTGAAAAAGAAGGAAGGCTGTTGTAAAAATTAAAAAAGCACTGAGATTATGTGCAATTTAAAAAAATCTCAGGGAGTGTCAGCATAATTTATCCTAAGAAAAAATTAAACATTTATGTATTTTGTTTTGCTAAGTTCCTTCTTAGAGATATATCAGTCTGTTGTTGCGTGAAATGATTTTAGCCAAAACATGCTCCAACATGATCCCAAAATAACTTAAGTGATTGATACCAAGAACGAGAATCGGCTTCTCAGTAGTGGGTTCCGAAGCTACTTCAACAAGTGCTTGGTTTAGGTGAAAGTAGAAGAAGAATTTGGATTCTGAAAAATTAAAGTATAAAAGCTGTAAATAAAATGTGTTAATATTTGTAATGATAAACATGCAATATAAACTGGGTTTGTTTTTTTGATTGACTGTGTGCTTAAATTTGAAATACAAATCATATTTATACTTGCAAAATGCAAATAAGCCACGTTTTCCTACTCACTAGCTGCCTGAACGTGAGCTGGAGAGGTATTTGGTAGCTTCTACCCTGATTCAGCAAACAAAATGCAGAATTTGGCAGACTTCACTTGACTCAGTAAGTCATGGTGGGCTCTTCTATCTGATAGTGGTTGACAAATTCCCCTGGATTTTAGGCCTTATCTCTAACTCTTCAACAGTCCTTCCATTTGCATTTTTGAACGTTAAACTGACAAAGGAACCCCCTTCTATCTTCTAGGGAACATGATATTGGTGCCTTCCAACTGATGCCATCTAAAGTTCGAAAATAATGGGATATCTTAACTAAATTAATTTAAATGGAACTCAGCTAATTCTCACGTGCTAAGCATCAACCGAACTCGACTTCTACTAACAAGTACCCAAATGCTTCTAAGCCCAAACTCAGCTAGCTGCATTGGCCCATAACTCTTAATCACTGACTCTTTCCCTGAACTGGGCCTCGAGCCCATTACATTCAAAATTTTGAATTTCAGTTGTCAACACAGTAAATTTTAAGTTAGTTTATAACTGGATAGTAGCCAACCTTAAAACTGATATAACTGCATAATTTGATGACCATTATACTGATGATTATGTACACAAGAAAAGTAATATGCTTAAAGATAAAATTAAAAATTACCAAAAATTAAAAATATTTCTCATTTACAATCATTCATCATATTGACATAGCTTAGACACACAATCACGATAAACCTAGGGGTTAAGTAACAAGTGTATAACAGGGGACTGTGTGAAGTGCAAATTACACAACACCAAATAAAAAGAGGGGAACAGAATTGAGGAGGTTTTAAAGGTCATGGACCTGCAAAAATAGAACAAAGGAGAACACCTGAGAACAGGGGAGGTCACAGACCAGTGAAAACATATGCTTAACTAATAGACTATTGTAACTATATGGTAAATGCTATCAATATACTACTTGGTTTGCAAGAGGTGTTCTTGCTCTTTTCAATGTATATTAAGAATGTTTCATTAGCCTGCTGAAGTGGTTAACAGAACAAAAAACCTTTTGCATAAAAATTAAGGATGGGTAAGAAAGAAATAAAACAGAATCGGACTTGGAGTACATGTCACAAAGAATTACCAATGTAAGGAAACTGATAAATTTAAGTATTGGCTCGTGTACCTGTGGGCTTACTCGTATCTCCAGAACAGATTCTACAAACTGCAAATAAAGTTAAGATAAAAAATAAATAACCATACACCTGTTCAAGGGGCAGAATCACACATCTAAAATCAACACAAACAAATTTAGGGGAAATAAAAAATAAATAAATTCATAAATCATTAGGTGTCAAAAAAAAACCCAGCTCCTTTAACTCCATCACCTTCAATATCCTTGAATGGTTCCACTAAAAGTTATGTTATACATTTGTCTTTATTTCTAAATGTGCACAAGAATCTGGAAAAGACAGTGAAGAGAAGAAAAATAATCTTATCAAGGCACTACTGGTTGTTGCAACAGACAGTGAACATCAATATCTACTCCATTGGCTATAGGTTGAAATTGTATACCAATGCAGCTCAAACAGACACAGCCCAAAGCCTAAAAGCTGTAAACTTTCAGCAACTTATGAATGACGAAACCCCAAGGCCAGAATTTCAGTGACTTTCCAGTGATGAGACTGATCCAACACTAAACCTCCTTCCAAATTTTGGAATAACAGAGAACAAAACTGAAGTGGTAGAATTACTTTCAACAGATGCAGCAAAAAGACTCGAAACTGAACAATTTGTGCTACTTTATGACAGTGAAACTCCACAGACACCAACACAACCCCGTGTCTATTCTCTATACAATGCTGCTTGTTAGTGCTCCACAGACACTCAATAAAAGACAACAGACTTACCCATTAAGGCTTAGACCTTTAATAGTGCGAGGCAACTATGTGTGTTCTCATTGCAGAAACTGCTATTTATGTGTGAACAAATGTGGCCGCTAAAGTGTCAACCCTAAATCTAAAGAAAAACAAACAGGTGATTACTGATTCTGGTGTAGGGTGGCCCCAGTTCTGAATCTTGTTATGATGCTTTTAAATCCAAGCAAGGTTTTAAAAAATGGTCAAGGATGGTGATTTTGGAAACAACATCATGATTGTTAGAGTCTCCATGATTGCAATTGCAACTGCATTTGTCCACAGTTTCACGCAATGTCAAGGATTGTGACCAAATCACAACTGCGGCCACAGTTTAAAACCTTGATTCTGTGGCAGGAAGATCTATTAACACTTTTCATACATTCTAATCCGTGAGCTGTCAACAAAAGAGTATTTGTTTGGTACTTGGGTTGGGACTAGCCATTCCCAAATACACAAATTCCCTGACTCACACGTGGCACAACCGCACAACAATAACATCATTTATTGGAATCCCTTAGTAAATTACAATTTATAGTGCAAGGCTTAAATTGCAAACCCGTCAATTAGCAAATATTTTCTGATATACTGGAACCAACGAATAACAAACCCATGCCAAATAATTGAAATTGCAATATATGGCGAATAGCAAACCCATCGAATACCAAATGCTTCTCTTCTTTCAGTATATATTTTTTTGCCCTTTTCCTTCGCAATATATTGGGAAATTAGTTTCTATTTTTTTCCCGCAAGAAGCATAAATCTTCATAAGCATAAATTCCCCAACTTTGTTATAATATTTCGAGGAGAAATCAAAGAATGAAATGGAAAAAAAAAAAAAAAAATAGGGAAAAGGAGAATCGTACTGCGCGCTATTCATAGAGACTAGAGAGAAGCGTGGTTGAACAAAGAAGACGACCACTAACAGCAATTGGGGCCGAAGTGTTGAAGGAGCGAAATTGGAAGAACACTAGAAGCTTTGAAGGAGCACAACATTCGTTCGAACAGGTTTTCGTTCATGCCGAAGACCAGAGGTTTAACTAAGGTTTTTACTAATTAAATTTTAATCAAAATTATATTAAATTTTGTTACTTAAAAAAATAAACCTTACCTTAAAATATCTCAAAAAGTTTGCTGATTAAAATCATAGTAAAATAGCACAAAATCCACCATAGTTGGTAGATGAATAGGTTTCTTAACCATGTTGATAAAGGTTAAATTTTCTAATCGCGCGTATGAAAAAGATTTTGTTAGAAAACGTAAAATTTACTTTGATGATTTCTGCGTCTCGACAGTTAATGTCATGACTTCTCATCGTGTGAATATCTTACTTAAAAAAATATCACAGTAAAATCACAATATATTCAGCATAAAAATTTCAAAAATTAAGCATACAATTGAGCTTTGCTACATATTTAGAAATTACAAGATTTATAAGGTGCTCTGAAATTTATCATGCACACTTCAAAGGCAAAATTATAGTAAATTCAGCATACATATTAGAGAAATTAAGCAATCACAATGAGCGCGTACTTACAAATTACAAGATTTAAAGAGGTTCTTAGAAATTTAGCATACACATTTCAGAGGCAAAATCACAACAATTCAAAAAATATTTCGTGTGTGTAACCGTGTATAGTCACAAACCAAGGCATTGCTTGGAACATACTAACAAGGGCTTGCTATTGGCCCATTGAAATTGCTTGTGGTCCCTATCAAGGAGTTGACAATTTGTTATTATACCAAGAATGTCCTTCCCACAAATCATGTGAAGTCATGATTCCATTGAGTGTCCAAATTTGTGCCCCTTTATTGTATTTTTTTTAAATTGCCCTAGACATAACAATGGAACTTAGCACAATGAAATCTTGATTACATTGTTTAAGTTTTTATTTATCCCAATGGAATTGATTTCGTTGTTCTGTTTTTTTTAAATTGAATAAAAAGAAAAAAATATATTTTGTGTCTTTATTGATTGAACATTGTCACACTGTATTTATTGACTAGACATTGCTTTTCCTGAGACATATTGACTGAACAATGCTTTTTTTTAAGATGTATTAACTAAACATTGCTTTTTTTTTCTTCTTCTTTCTAATACGCATATCAACCATATTAAATATAGACGTAGTCTAAACTGTCTATATTGTCGGACCAAAGCTATCGCGTTCTCCTCTACCTCGGAAAACTATACCTCTAAAACCACCTCTGTCTGAGCCACCTCTACCCTTGTAACCACCTTTCTGGTTCCCACTACCTACTTCATCAAAATTTTCATTTGAACCTTCATTTACATCATCGGTTGAGGCATTTGTCGTGTTCCAGCTACTATTGCTTCTCCAAGTGATGTTTTGATTAGCATCACCAAATCTAGAATTCCAATTACTTTGCCCAAATTAGAATCTTTATTTCCAGAATCTCCAAAACTCTAGTTATAGTTCTTGTTTCATTCCCAGCACTCCAAGAGGATTTGTTAGAGTTTTAATTGGTATTGCTTGGATAAGAAGCCTAGTTACCACTGGTCCAAAAGTTCCAATTGCTTTTCTTGTCCTAATGTTCACCATATTGCTAAAAACATGGAGAGTGTACTTGTTGTTGTGTATTACAATGGTGACATTATTTCATCATCTGAAGGAGTATCTTTTGAATATCCTATTGGTTCTAAAGTTGTTAGAATAAGTGAGGATATGATGCTTGATGCTTTAAGAAAAACAATTATGAACACCATCGGAGGTAGCAGAATTTTACTTGACCTTTTTTACTGCTAACCTGTTTATCTAGGTGATGGTTGTATTGAATAAGAGTTTGTGGAGCTTAAACGCGACAATGATGTGAGAAAAATGTTTTTTTTTATCTTTTCAAAATTTAGTAGTAAAGGTCTCATTGAGTTGAATGCAACTTTTGGCCAATCTCCAGATGAAGTCTTTGTCCTGCTGTGCAAACCTAGGAAACCTAGATCTACTGATGAGATCATTGTTTTGGTGCATGATAAATATGTGTAAACATGTTTTTATTTTAGTCCTATGCTGGTTTTTTTTAAAGAAAAGTTTGTATTATCAATGCTCCTTTAGTTGTTGATATTGATGTTTGTTTTATGAATCAATTGAAGAAGCAATTGTTGTTACTAGGCACATGTTGTTTAAACAATTTTTGAACACAAAAATAAAACTAATTCAACCACAATATAAATAAGAAAATGTCAAAACAAGAAAAATTGTTCATAATACATCAAAATAACTAATAATACAAAAAGTCAATTTCCTTTGTCACCCTTCTTACCACCCTTGTCACCATCCTTGCCAGTTCTCTTCCTGCCTCTTTGTGTGTCAAAGTTGCACCCAATTGCTAAGCCCTCCTGCAACAATTTCCAAGCTTGTTGTATGAGCTAATGATGATTTGTGCCCTCTGGCACAACTCTGAGGTTCAACAAGCTCTGCATAACTTCTGTTGCTATCCAAAATCGATCCTGCAATAATAATTACTTTACAATTAGTAACTATTTTTTTTAGTGACAATGTGATTGAGGTCGTACCCGAATCAAATAAATATTAAAAATGCAGTATCTAGGAAGTGATCCTAGGTCGTCTCCCAACGAGCAATGGTCAACCAAACGTTCATAACAGATTGTAATAAAATAGTAACGAATTAGGGGGGGGGGTTGTTTGTTTTTGTAAATTAAACAGCAAGTAAATTTAAATTAGAAAATATCAGAATTAAAACACGTTGTTTCCCCTTGATTCACAAGCAAGTCTCTTATCCTAGGTTACGAGGATTTATCCTTTATCAGTTCAACCACTTAATCCAACCCTAAATTAAATTACTAAGCAAAATTTAACATAAGGCATTCATTATGTGATTAAGCAACACATACACCAATTAATCATGAATGAAATTGATCATTAAACATGAACGTAAATTAAGCGCAGAGACAATTAATCAAGCACTAAGCATGCATGGATTAATAGCAACAAATACAGAGTAATTGGTGAAGAGAAAAAACTGATCAAAATTCAATAGTAATAATAAAACCTCAAAGAGAGTTGTGCTTGATCCTCAAGAGAAAACAACACTAGAGACTTAGTTTTCCATTAATCAATAGAAAACGCAATTGTAGTAGAAAACGAAGAAAACTGGAATTATTCTCCAAAACGAAAAAAAGCTAAAAACAAAAGAGAGAGAGCCTAAAACTAGAACCTTGGTGCTGTTATATAGTTCTCAGCCCCAAAGCTTACAAATCTGTTTTAAGTCCAAGCCCATAAATAAAATAAAATCTTGATAAGATAAGATAAGACAAAATCTAGATGAAATAATATCTAGATGAAATAAAATCTATATAAGATAAGATCTAGATGAAATAATATCTAGATGAGATAAAATCTAGATATGATAAGATAAAATCTAGATTAAATAATATCTAGATGAGATAAAATCTAGATAAGATAAGATTTGGTAGAATAAAATTGTCTGCTCTCTTCAAGTCCAAGCCCAATTCCGGATTCAAGCCCAATTACTTATAATTCTCCTGAAATTAAATTAAAAACACAAAATTAATCTAGTAGGCCCAAATGATAAAACTACATAATTAATTTGAAAATTAAGGCTAATCAGTAATTAAAATGGTGACAAAAAGGGTTAAGAAATATGAGAAAATGATGACACGTCAAATCCCCTCACGCTTAGCCTTTTGCACTCCTGGGCAAAATAAAAAAAAACAAAGCAAGGGACAAATCCAGAGACATTAAAGAGAAACAAACAGACACAACAACAAGTACATATTTCTCAATGAATCTCAAGGAATGAAAAGAATGGGTAACATGCAACACGTAGAGAGTTAAAGAGTCAAGGCCGTCATGAAAATCATCCAAGCATCTCAAACATGGCAAGATAGTAAATCAACTCAAGAATGAAAAGTGATAAAGCCTCACAAGATATGCACTCTATCTCTCAAGTGTCTAGGCTACTGTTTACTTTCAGATCACCCATGAAAACAAACACCACATAGACTAGGCAAGACTCTAAAATTGACAACCACATCACAAGCACATGCACATGAGGATCAAAAGGTCTTTTAAGGTTGTAATGGGGCCAAGGACAAGGTAGATGAAAGTATGGGATGGTAGCTAAAACCCAAAGGAATAGAGGAGCAATGGGGAATAAGTGGGAAGTAAGAAAAAGTAATAAACCCAAAACCAAAATTACAAATTAAGCTTTAAAAAGTAACCCAAACAAAATCAACCAAGTCCTCAAACCAATTCAAGTCTTCAAACCAAGACCTCATTTATTCAACCTCATTCTTTTTCTATATATTTTTTTCTTTTCTTCTTCTTTTTTTTTTTTGAACGTGAACAGTAGCAATTGAAAGCATTTGAAAAATAAAGCAACAATTAGGCAATATATGTATATACATCAAGCATGGCCAACAAAAACATATCATCCATCCAATGAAACATACCCCCCCCCCCCCCCCCCTTCACACTTATTCCCAGAACAATTCCAAAGCTCCAAAATTCCTTAAAGGTAGGGTGAAATCATGGTTTTTCACTTAAGGCTTGTAATGAGCTTCAAAATAAAGAAAGGGGAACATCAACTCAAAGGGGCTATCAAAGGAATTAATTCAAGGTAGGCTCATTTGGCTAGAGGCTTATAAGAACAAAATGCCTAAATCATCTCCCAACATGCATGTGAAGCAAGAAGTATCAACAAGAGTAAAGCCAAGGCTATTGTGCAAGCAATCAAGGGGGCAAAACCCCCCGAATAAAATAGATGATGAGGGCTCAAATTCTCACCAAGGGTAAATCTATCACTTTCAATTCGAACTTTCAAAACTAACTTGACATGTAGAGAAAAACAAGGATTCAATTCACAAAATGCCAAGAAACTCCTATTTCAAAAATAATTACCTATTACCTGTACATAACCTATAATTCAAAGAGAACATGCAATGTTGTACACAAAACATAAAACCAAAATAAACCTAGAAATCCTAAAAAAATTAAACTAGAATACCCAACAAAATTAAAGAACAATCTTCTCCCCCCCCCCCCCCTCACACTTAAACAACACATTGTCCTCAATGTAGCACAATCATAAGATCAAGAATAATCAAAGTAATCAATAAATTTGGACAAGTGCAATAAAAGTAAAGAAGGAGACAGAAAAATAAAACTCCCTAAGTCATGGCGGAAGAGAAGTAGGGTGAAGTAAGGAGGTCTCCTCCACCACTACATCCACTAAGGAGGGATTTGTGAGGAATGGTTTCAGCCGGTGTCCATTGACCTTGAAGCCCTTATCTGTGGATTCACTTTTGATCTCAACTGTACCATAAGAAAAAACATTAGTCACCACAAAAGAACCAATCCACTTTGACCTCAACTTACCACTCATGAGTCCGAGCCTAAAGTTATACGATAAAACTTTCTGTCCAACCACGAAGTCCTTCTTAGCTATCAAGCTGTCATGGAACTTCTTGGTCTTCTCTTTGTAGATTTTGGAATTCTCATAGGCTTCTAAATGGATTTCATGTAGCTCACTTAGTTGCAACTTTCTTTCCTCGCCAGCTTGATCAATAGAGAAGTTACAGGTCTTTACAGCCCAGTAGGCTTTGTGCTCTATCTCTATAGGAAGATGACATGCCTTGCCAAAGACAACCCGATAAGGAGACATTCCTATGGGTGCTTTGTAGGCAGTCCTATGCGCCCAAAGAGCATCATCCAGCCTGGTGCTCCAATCCTTTCTGTTCGGCTACACAATCTTCTCCAAGATCCTTTTTATCTCTCTGTTTGAAATCTTAGCCTGCCCATTAGTTTGGGGGTGGTATGGTGTGGAAATTCTATGCACGACCCCATACTTTTTGAGCAAGGCATACATGGATCTGTTACAAAAATGGGTGTCTTGATCACTAACGATGGCTCTAGGGACTCCAAACCTGCAAAAAAGATTAGATCTAACAAAATCCACAACAACTTTAGCATCGTTAGTTCTGGTGGGCTTGGCTTCCACCCATTTTGAAACATAATCAACAACAAGGAGAATATAAACAAAACCAAAAGAGATAGGGAAATGCCCCATAAAATCTATACCCTAGACATCAAACAACTCACAAAATAACATGGGTTGTTGAGGCATTTGCTATCTCCATAAAAGTGAGCCGCCTGTTCTCTGACAAGGCTCACAAGTGCTACAGATTCTCCACGCATCCTTGAAGATGGTGGGCCAATAGAAACCGTAGTCAAGCACCTTGCAAGCTGTCCTCTGTATGCCAAGATGGCCACCTGGTGCAGAAGAATGACAGAATTACAGGACCAAGTCAATCTCATGGTCTGGAATACATCTCCTAATAACCTGGTCACTGCACAACTTCCACAAATAGGGGTCATCCTAAATATAATGCTTAGCATCGCTCTTAATTTTATCATTTTGAGCTTTAGATGCTAAGGGAGGAAAAACAGAAGCAACCAAATAATTCACAATATTAACAAATCAGGGAGTGAGGAAGGAATCATAAATACTATACAGAATGTACAAATGGTCATCCGGAAAATCATCCCGAATGGGTGAGTCCTCAGACGCATGCTCAATCCTACTCAGATGGCCAGCCACGAGGTTCTGTGCACCACTTCGATCATGGATCTCCAAATCAAACTCTTGGAGACAAAGCATCCACCTTATCAATCTAGGCTTTGATTTAGCCTTCTTCAACAGGTATTTCAGAGCTGCATGGTCAGTATAAACAATAACACGAGTACCAAGTAAATATGAACGAAATTTTTCAAGAGCAAAAACTATCGCTAATAGCTCCTTCTCTGTGGTAGTGTAATTTGCTTGAGCAGCATCCAAAGTTCTGGAGGCGTAGTAGATCACCCAAGGCAGCTTATCAATCTTTTGAGCAAGGACAACTCCCAATGCGTAATTGGATGCATCGCACATTAACTCAAATGGGGCTGTCCAATCAGGTGCCTAAATGATAGGGGTGGTAGTCACCGCACGCTTAAGGCAATCAAAAGCCTTTTTGCATCGGTCATCAAAATCAAACTCCACCTCCTTTTGTAGCAGATTGGATAGTGGAAGGGCCACTTTGCTAAAATCCTTGATAAAGCGCCTATAAAACCCTACATGACCAAGAAAAGAACGAACCTCTCGCACACAAGAGGAGTAAGGAAATTGTGAAATAACATCTATTTTTGCAGGGTCTGCCTCTATGCCCCTACTGGAAATGATATGCCCTAAAACTATACCTTGTTCTACCATGAAGTGAAATTTTTCAAAATTCAGCACAAGGTTAGTTTCAATGCATCTATTAAGAACTCTATCCAGACTATCCAAACATGCATCAAAAGAGGATTCATAAACAGTACAATCATCCATAAACATCTCTATGCAACTCTCTAAAAAGTTACTAAAAATGCTAAGCATACACCGTTGAAAGGTACCAGGGGCGTTGCATAGGCCAAAAGGCATCCTCCTATAGGCAAAAGTGCCAAAGGGACAGGTGAATGTGGTCTTTTCTTGATCCTCAAGAGCAATATGAATTTGTAAATAGCCAGAAAAGCCATCAAGAAAATAGTAATGAGACTTACCTGCCAAGCGCTCAAGCATTTGATCAATGAAAGGCAGGGGAAAATGATCTTTTCTGGTTACCTGGTTCAGCCTCCTATAATCAATGCAGACTCGCCAGCTGTTCTGCACTCTTGTGGGGATAAGCTCATCCCTTTCATTCTTGATCACTGTGAAGTCTGTCTTCTTAGGAACCGCTTGGGCTGGACTCACCCACTGGCTGTCAGAAATGGGGTAGATGATTCCAGCTTGTAAGAGCTTGGTCACTTCCTTTTTCACCACATTTAGAAGGACGGGGTTGAGTCGTCGTTGTGGCTGCCTCACTGGCTTAGCTCCATCCTCTAAAAGTATCCTATGCATGCAGGTAGATGGGCTAATACCAGGAATGTCTGCTAAAGTCCATCCAATGGCTTTCTTATGCTTCTTGAGAACTAGCAACAACTTCTCCTCTTGCTCAGCAGCAAGGGAGGCATAGATGATCACTGGAAATTTTTCCTTGTCCTCCAAGTAAGCATATTTAAGGGTTGCTGGTAAGGGCTTCAACTCTGGTGTGGGTGGTGGCTGAACAGTGGGAGGAACCAGGGTAGGAGAAGAAGAAGGTTCCTTAGCCTGTACCTCATAAAGCAAGTCAGAAGTATATGAACTTCCTGCAACATGGTTAGTGCATTTTGACTCTAAAAAATCAACATCAAGAGGTACAACACCCAGAAAATCAGAACCAGACTCAAATTCAG
Source organism: Glycine max (assembly GCF_000004515.6). Lineage (NCBI taxonomy): Eukaryota > Viridiplantae > Streptophyta > Magnoliopsida > Fabales > Fabaceae > Glycine > Glycine max. The sequence goes on from NC_038245.2 coordinate 8,625,472, forward strand.
ATTCATTCTCAGCATAAAAATCAGATACAGGATCAAATTCAAACTTAGATTCTGATTCAATGCATAAGGAATGATAAGTATGCAGATCAGATAAAAATGGATGTTTCCTACCATGAAGAACAAAATCAAAATCAAACATATAATTATCAACAATCTGATCAATTATCTCAGCACGAAAAATAGAATGATCCTCATATGGATGTTTCATGGCATCAAGAATGTTAAAATGAACAACAATATCATCAAATTTCATAGACAATGTGTCAGCATAAACATCTATCTTGGTTTGGGCTGTTTTCATAAATGACCTGCCTAAAATAATTGGAACTGAACCATGGGAAAATCCCTCTTCCATATTAAGAACATAAAAATCAACAGGAAAAATAAGTTCACCAACCCGAACTAGCACATCCTCTATGAAACCTGCGGGGTAAGCAACACTTCTATTTGCCAAATGAATCACTACATCTGTAGATTGCAAAGGTCCAAGAGATAAAGAATTGAAAATGGACAGAGGCATGACACTAACTGATGCTCCTAGATCTAGCATGGCATTCTCAAATTTACTGTTCCCAATAATGCAAGGTATACAGAAAGTACCTGGGTCCTTACATTTCTCAGGAATGTGAGGAACAAATTTACCTATCAATGCTGAAATGTTTCTGCCCATGCTAATCCTTTCATTGCCCTTGAACTTCCTTTTGTTGGCGCACAACTCCTTTAGAAACTTGGCATATCTTGGAATCTGCTTGATGGCATCTAGCAGAGGTATGTTCACCTCTACTTTCCTGAAGGTCTCCAAGATCTCCTTTTCTGCTTCTTCCATCTTTTTGTTTGGAATTGCTCTAGGTGGGAATGGAAGGGGGATAAGAGGCTGTTGTAAGTCAGAATTATTAGAAGAAGGTCCACCTGCATGAAAATTTTTGTTAGGAAGCTTTCTCTTTTGTGCAACTATCTCATCCTCTTTTTCAGGTGTAGAATGAAGCTTGACAAGTTCAGGTGCAGGTGCTGCTACTGGTGGAGGCACTTGAATTTGGTTGCCAGACCTCAAGGTGATGGCACTCACATTTTTTGGATTCTGCACAGTTTGTGAAGGTAATTTGTCAGAATTTTGGGACCGAGCTTGGTTCAACTGAGTAGCCATCTGCCCCATCTGATTTGTCAGACTCTGAATGGAGGCTCTTGTCTCTTGCTGAAATTGCATATTCTGGATGGTCATTTGTCTCACTAACTCTTCTAAAGAAGGTTGAGGAGGAGCCTCAGTTGTTGGTTGTCTTTGTTGTTGCTGTATTGGAGGAGGAACATATGACTTGCTTGGACCAGCAACATTCTGGTAAGAAGTGGCAGGCTGTTGTTGTTGTGGAGGACTTTTCCATCTCAGATTTGGATGATTCCTCCAACCTGGATTGTATCTATTGCTTGAAAGGTCATTATTATTCTGCTGTTATTGGTTTTGCTGCTGAGGAGGTCTATTATAATTTTTTGCAGCATAAGTTTCAGGTTGCTCATTGACTCCAGATTGTTGCAAAGAAGGACAGAGATCTGTATGGTGATCTGCAGAAGAACATAGACCACAGACTCTTGCAACAGGTGTAGATTTCTGATTCATGGCAAGCTGGGTTACTAGGTTGACCAAGGCATCAAGTTTTCCTTCAAGCTTTTTATTTTCAGTAGATAAGGATGAATTCGTGGCCACCTCATGGACTCTTCTAAGGACAATAACATTATTTCTTGCACTGAATTGTTGGGAGTTGGAAGTCATATTCTCAATCAAATTCCTAGCTTCAGCAGGGGTCATATCACCAAGAGCTCCACCACTGGCAGCATCAATCATACTCCTCTCCATGTTGCTAAGTCCCTCATAGAAATACTGTAGAAGAAGTTGCTCAAAAATCTGGTGGTGAGGACAACTTGCACACAATTTCTTGAATCTTTCCCAGTACTCATACAAGCTCTCTCCACTAAGTTGCCTGATTCCTGAAATATCTTTTCTGATGGCAGTCGTCCTAGATGCAGGGAATAATTTCTCCAAGAACACCCTCTTAAGGTCATTATAGTTGAAAATGGACCTGGGAGCAAGGTAGTACAACCAATCTTTTGCCACTCCCTCCAGAGAATGAGGAAAAGCCTTTAGAAAGATATGATCTTCTTGGACATCAGGGGGCTTCATGGTGAAACAAACAATATGGAACTCCTTAAGATGCTTATGAGGATCTTCACCTGCAAGATCATGAAACTTGGGCAGCAAATGTATTAGTCCAGTCTTGAGAACATATGGAACACCCTCATCAGGATATTGAATGCACAAGCTTTTATAAGTGAAATCAGGTGCAGCCATCTCCCTAAGAGTCCTCTCACGAGGTGGAGGTTAAGCCATGTTCTCAGTATAAATATTAGTAATGGAATGCTCAAAATCCGAATATTCAGAATCACCCTCAATAGAATGCTCAGAATGCTCAAAATGCACAGAATGACCAGGATGCACACTATGCCTAACTAATCTACGAAAGGTTCTATCTATTTCAAGATCAAAGGGTTGTAAATCACCTGGATATCTCCTAGTCATGCACTATATGCAGCAAATAATGTGTTTCTCAACAAGCACCTAACAAGGGGGTAAAACTATAGCTATACTCAAACGATATCAAAATGAGATGAAATTTTGTGAGGCACACCCTAAAATTATGAAAAGATAGCACAAAAATTTTCAAACAAAAATTCAAGTCTAACTATGAAAACTACCTAATAAAAGTTTAGAAAAATAGGACAATAATACTTGAAAAATAAAAAAAACTTAGTAAACGGCTGATTTTTGGAGTTTGGGAGTCCCCAACTGACTTCAACAAGTTGCCATAGTATGGGAAATTTTTTCTACCCCAAATGCATATATAATAATAGTCGTTCTGATACCCGGAGTAAAAGTTATGGCCATTTTAAGTTTTGCTAAAAACAAGTTCCAAAAATTTTTGTCTCTCTCAAATAATGCCACACCAAGTGCTCCTGGTATTTTTCAGACAAAATATGGATCAAAAGAAGCTACCACGCAAAAATTCAACCAAAAATAACAACTCTAACTATCAAAACAAAAATCGTTAATTAAATTGCAAAATTCATCGCTAATTCCCAGTCGCTAATCACTGTTCAGCATTGTTCACAGCAAAACAAAAAGTTGAATCAGTCGCTAAATCCGTCGCTAAAACAATCGCTAAACAGGAAATGCAACTAAAATGCAAAGAATAACGTTACACAAAATAAGATAACTAAACACTATTATGAACCTTTGGCCCACTGTTCCCCGGGAACGGCGCCAAATTTGATCGAGGTTGTACCCGAATCAAATAAACATTAAAAATGCAGTATCTAGGAAGTGATCCTAGGTCGTCTCCCAATGAGCAATGGTCAACCAAACGTTCATAACAAATTGTAATAAAATAGTAACGAATTGGAGGGGGGGTTGTTTGTTTTTGTAAATTAAACAACAAGTAAATTTGAATTAGAAAATATCAGAATTAAAACACGTTGTTTCTCCTTGATTCACAAGCAAGTCTCTTATCCTAGGTTACGAGGATTTATCCTTTATCAGTTCAACCACTTAATCCACCCCTAAATTAAATTACTAAGCGAAATTTAACATAAGGCATTCATTATGTGATTAAGCAACACATACACCAATTAATCATGAATGAAACTGATCATTAAGCATGAACGTAAATTAAGCGCATAGACAATTAATCAAACACTAAGCATGCATGGATTGATAGCAACAAATACAGAGTAATTGGTGAAAAGGAAAAACTAATCAGAATTCAATAGTAATAATAAAACCTCAAAGAGAGATGTGCTTGATCCTCAAGAGAAAACAACGCTGGAGACTTAGCCTTCCATTAATCAATAGAAAACGCAATTGTAGTAGAAAACGAAGAAAACTGGAATTATTCTCTAAAACGAAAAAAAGCTAAAAACAAAAGAGAGAGAGCCTAAAACTAGAACCTTGGTGTTGTTATATAGTTTTCAGCCCCAAAGCTTACAAATTTGTTTTAAGTCCAAGCCCATAAATAAAATAAAATCTAGATAAGATAAGATAAGACAAAATCTAGATGAAATAAAATCTAGATAAGATAAGATCTAGATGAAATAATATCTAGATGAGATGAAATCTAGATATGATAAGATAAAATCTAGATTAAATAATATCTAGATGAGATAAAATCTAGATAAGATAAGATTTGGTAGAATAAAATTGTCTGCTCTCTTCAAGTCCAAGCCCAATTCTGGGTCCAAGCCCAATTCCGGATTCAAGCCCAATTACTTATAATTCTCCTGAAATTATAATTCCTGAAATTGTATGCTCTCTTGGTGTGGGGGTTTGGCGGCGAGCAACGACGGCTCGTGGTGGCCACTGGTGGTCGTGGGTGGTGATGAAGAACGTATTTATAATCTGTAGATCTCGCTTAGCGAGCTCGTTCTTCTAAGCGGGAGTCCACTTTTCGCGCTTTAGCGCGACAATTCGCACTGAGTGCAACTCCCCTTACGCTAAGCACGACAATTCTCGTTCAATGCAATTCCCTCTCGGGTTGGAATTGCGCTTAGCGCGCTTCTCACACTAAGCGAGAGATAAAACTTTGTTATTTTCAAAATCCCAATGGTCAAACTGTGAAATATTGTCTTAGGAACCTCCAGCCTAAATTTGAAGAAGACAATCCAACGGTTAACAAATCCGGCATCTCGATTTTACTAAAATAGGTTTAGGTAAAATTTGAAATCTGATAATTTCAATTTAGTTCAACAAAACTCCACATAACTCAACATCGACATCAGGAAAATCACACATGACTAATTCAAGCCATACCTCAACTCATTAAAGTCAACCATATAGTCAAATAACACGATAAATACAGTTAAACATCAATTTATAATTAGCAATATTTTAGGGTGTTACACTTCTCATGTGGAGCGGCCTTGACATGCAATGGTAACATATATATTCATCTTACTCTGAATTTCATTTTTATTTAAGCATGCAATATGTATAAACCTTATCTGTTGTTGTGAATGCCATAGAAGGCTTGCCAAGTAATAGCTGAAAGGTTGGAACGGTTGCTTAACCTAAGAATAGTGATTGAATGCACAAAAACATACAATGTCATGGAAGACTGCCTAAGGATCGCTAGAGATGTAACTGCGAATCGCAACGTATATGCGTGGTCATGATGAATACGACGCATGGAAAACACATGAAGACATTTAGAATTTTTTAGAAAGTCTATAGACAATGTTTATCATTTTATTTTATTTGACAACATTTTTATTTTATCAATTTTATTTGAAATCTTTTTTATATTACTATGGAACCGCTTATATCATAGGTCGTGAATTAAACCATAAACCCTATATTCCACACGTAACAAATTTTTTAATAAGTTTCAAATTAACCCTAAATCGTAACTAGTGACATAACACTAAACCCTAGTCGATAAAACCCCTCTTTTTTTATGTACCACCCAACCCTAATTGGTGGCATACCACTAAACTCTAGTTTTCACGTAACAATTAACCCTAATAACACGTGTAACACTAAACCCTATGTATTATAGTAACCCTAAATTGTTTGAACATAAAGTATAATACATAATTATATGAATTTCCAATGAAAAAATTGTATATTATTGTAGAACATGACAGTTACATAAGTAGCTAAATCTTTACTCTTCACTTAAATCAACATAATCTATTTTCTACATCATCAATTTTTTGTACTGTTGCATTCTACTAATATATGGAGTTGGCCACTGCTTTGCCTAAGGATGACAATTTTTAGACCATAACAAAGCTAGAGGCGGTAAGGGACAACGATCTCTTAAAAAAACCTATTACACATGCACAAACAATTTCAAATTATTATAACACAATCAATTTCATAAATTAAAAAACAAGATTATTGTCGCAAACTACCCTTCGGCGGGAGGGCGACGCGAGACTCGCGGGATGCGTGTTCCACGAAAGGAATACGCGCGGAGTCGCCACCAACGTTTATTCGAGGAAAACGTCGGAAAAACCGGAAAAGACGCGATCTACGAACTTTTAAGTTGAAAGGTTCGGGAGTTGTATTTACGCACGGGGAAGGTATTAGCACCCCACACGTCCGTCCCAAGGGACGACAGCCTTTAATCGAATGTGCAAACATGACTTTGATTTTTACGTTCCCTTTTATGTCCTTATATCCTTTTTATATTTTTCCTTTTTTGTGGTCGACAAGGGTGTTTCCCTTTGCTCCTACGTATTCCTCAATTTGGGATGAGAAAATCAGACCTACGTAGTTCTTTCTTATCAAGTGATTCTTTTTACTTTAAGAGGTGATCATTTTAAGGCGTTGGACCTTAAAAATGATCCATTTTACTTAGTGAGAAAATGAAATGACAAACTTCAAAAGCCTATTTTTATGGACGAGCTTGACTAGGCGAGTTGATTTTAGCCTTAGTTTCACTTTAGTTATTAGTCAATTCGATTAAGAATGAGAAATCCCAAAGAGAAAACGTCCGATTGATTTTTCGCTTTACTTTACTAAAAAATATTTTTTTGATTATTATATTATTATTTTACCTCTTTTTTTGATTTCCAACGTGGTTACGGCACGACCGAACGGTCGGAATTCATTTTAACCAAAATTAACGGATGATACAATTCAAATGATCGGTGGAAATTTATTTTATTTTTAGATTAAGCGAGAAATGACTTAAATAAAATGGCTTAAGCACGTCAAGAGGGGGTATAAAAAGTAAACAAAACGAGAATAAAAATGCACGAAACACAATGTGGACCACTACGGGTACATAGAATGAATCGAAAAGCTTGGTTCGAGGTACTTACCCGTTGAAGATCGAAGAACGATGAAGAACGAATGAAGAACGTCGAAGAACGGTTGAAACCTTTGCGAAATTCTTCACGGAAAACGTTACGGAAACGTTTCGGAAGCGCCTCGGCTTAGATTTTCTTCACGGAAACAATTTTTCCAAGCAAATTCGAAAGAGAGAGAAGTGCCTAAGGGGCTGAACCCTTTTCTTCTTCACTTCCTCCCTTATTTATAGCAAAATAGGGGAGGTGGTTGCCGCCCAGCTCGCCCAGGCGAGCTCAGCTCGCCCAGGCGAGCCAGGTTGCTTCCTCCAGAAGCAACAGCCTTCTGGAGGAATATTCTGGAGGGCCCAAGTGGGCCTGGGTGCTATTTGCACCCCCATTTTTACTAAGTACACCCCCTCTGCTTTTTTTTGGTGATTCTTTTTTCGTAAAGTTACGGAAACTTACGAATTTCGTAACGATACTTGTTTTCTTTCCGTAATGTTACGGAACCTTGCGGATTACATAATCATCCCCTTTTTGACTTACAGAATGTTACGGAACCTCACTTAATTATGCAACGATGCTTCCATTTGATTTCCGGTGTGTCACGGAAACTTACGGATTGTGCATCAATATTTTTTTGGTTTTTCGGCATGTCCTGGAATTTCATAAATTGCCTAATGATGGATGCCAAGCACCTCACAAGGACCAAAGAAAGGTCGCATATCATCAAGCAAAGGTCCCCGGACGAAATTAGGGTATGACAATTATGAAGCATCTACCTAAACAAAATGATTGTCATACACATGACTGATACATATTACGCGATGCACAAAAGAATCTGTTGGTGGTTGACTTCTAAGAGGGAAAAACGTCATGCTTTGTTGGAGAGAAAGAGAAACAATGATGACATTATACCTTGATGCAATGACATATTCGATGTCGGTTATATTCATCCATTTATCCATGGTAACCTGCATGTTATAGTTATGGTTACATTTATTTAAACTAAATTTTAAATAAAAAAATTAACATAAATTGCATATCATGGATAATCCATCAACAAGTAGGGACTGCTTTAATTCCTCAAATTTGTCTATGCCACCAAGGAGGTTGATATACTCATCAGACCATTTGGCAAGTTCTTTAAGCACATGGTTGTGCACCAAAGACCGTTAATCTTCACCATACCTAATAAGATAGCAATTACACGATATCCATAGTTACCATCAACTTTGACATCGACAATGTTTTCAATGGAATCATGAATGCATGGATGAAATTGATCCAACATCGGCATAGTCCTTCTTGGAATTGCTTGGTCAGATGATGATGCGCTATGTTTGACTGAAGAATTACTATTTTGCACAGAATATAAAGCATCAACATATTCCCAGTAAGACAAATCACACTTTATTGATATTTGATGTTTGGTCATCGATTTCTTCTGAGCACCTTTGGTGTTAACCTTTTCTAGAGGAGGACACATAGAGTTTAGATCAGGGTAGGCAATTTCTCAGAGTTTACTCTTTAGAGTAACTTTTCCATAAACATCAAGCTCTTCAAATCATGTGGATATGGTTTCCATCTCTTCGGTTATGCTCGCTTGGGGCTCAGATAACCCTTGGTCTGAAAAACTTAGCCTTCACCAAAGCATATGGATTGTCTCAAGTGGTATGGTACCAACAAAATATTTGGATAGCTTACATGCACAAGGAAGACCATGAGTAGTTCTCATGACACATCCACAACAAGAAGGGTTTTTGCCAGCATAACGTACACGCTTAAACTCAGTAGCAATCTAATTTAAAGCATACCTTGATACATTGCCAAGTAGTCTCTTGTATAAGGTAACTTTAAAAACATGTCCAATCACATGTGTACTTGTCTCAAAAGATGCCTTAATTTTAGTGTGTTGTAGCATGATCATGTTGTTCAAGGCTTACAAACACTACATAGGTCTCCAAGGCTACTTTGTAATAATATTTTTAAAGCCTAATGAGCAGATTCAACTTTGCATATGAAATACACAAAAAACAATAAACAAATACAAATATTTTTATCCATTAAGTCCTAAACCCTAATAAAAAAATAATAATTTTCATACCTATTTGTTGTTGTGTTTCCTAAGTGCTATCACCTTATTTGTCCAGGCTTTAACAAAAAAAATTTTGCAGGAAATTATCCATGTTTGGTTGACATAGTCAACAAACATTGGTCATGGTGAACAAGCAATTTCAAACTTCTTAAGGCAATCATCGAATTGATCCTCGGAAGGACAATCAACCAAACTCACCAGGCATCCATCACATAATCCCATGCATTTTTTTTACCAACAAGGGATTTACATCTTGCCTTGACATTCTTGTCAATGTGAAACCTACATAACAAGTTGGTACACTCAGGGAATACAATTTTCACGGCATTCATCAATGATAGGTCTCTGTCGGAAACAATAACTCTAGGGAGGGCATCACGTCTTAGAAAAAGACCTCGAAACCGTTCTAGAGCCCAAACCACATTATTTAGACATTCTCCCTCCAAATAGGCAAAACCATCACAAAATGTCATCCCCGTTGGTGTCACACCAATAAAGTCAAGTAACGAGATCCTGTACCTATTTGTTTTGTAGGTACTATCTATCAAAAATTCCAAATTACAGGCATTGCATAACTTCACTGCATCAGGATGACACCAGAAGATATCACGTACAACATCTTCTTCCTTTAACCTATGCCAATGAATATACTGATCCCATTCAAGAAGCTTAATTAGTTATTGCATTTCAGTATCACTATCTTTTATGGAAGAAAAATATGCACTTCTTGCATTGCATATTTGTTTCATTGTTGTATAACTATTGTCATTGTGTTCCTTCAGCGTTAGCAGAATATTTTTTGGTTTCACCATTGACTTTGTCATATTAGCAATAATTATCTTTTCATCCTTAATCAATTGATCAGCGTATGAATGTCTAACTAATGACTTTGTCATTTCATGATTGTGACTCCCACACATTAATTTCACCATCCATCCTTGACCTCCAACCACTGGTTTCCCACAAAGCTTAAAGGGGTACCCACATTTCCTACTGCCAGTATCTCTTCTTACAAAATCTTTCTTCCTAGACCTATACTGTCTACTCCTTTAACAATCAATTAAGACAAATGAAGTCCTTCCTCTCATACAATTGTTTGTGTCTGACCTCATAATCGTCGCCACAAATCCAATTTCATAAGCAACAGATCAAGCCCAATGCAGAACACCATCTTGGGTAGCAAACACCTACAATGCAATCCGCACAAGTTTAGTCTTCAAGGAACATTCATTTAATTACTTTAATAACAATAAATCATATTAATACCTAAGAAGTATTGAATGAATCAGAATAATCAACATGTTCTTCATTCACACTAGTTTCGTCTTTATTTTGTTCATTCATATCAACTTCTTCAGACATTATATTGTTATACATCCATTGATCTTTATCCATCTTAATATGACATTAAAAAATTTTAATCACAAACAAACGACCCCTAACCACACTATACATATATTATCACACAAAATCCTAGGTAATTTTTTACTACATATAATATTATAAAACATTAAAATTGATAACCCTATATATTAAAAACCAATAACATCAACTTTTTCTACTTAAAATTGATAACCATATAAGAAACAAAAAATTACAACCTAACCATATGTACTAAAATAAATTATATTATTCAACTTAATTATAATTCATGAAATTATAACCACAAACAACAATCAATTTTAGACCACAACAACTCAAATAAATTATACATAAATTATAAGTGTAAATTATTTTACAATTAATACCATTTCCAAAATATAAAAGCAAATACTTACAAATTAATTATCAAACTACACTTATTTAAAAATATTTAAAATAATAATACTAATTACATTTCAAATAAAAAAATTATTTTTTTACACATTAATGTTTATAACAATCATATTAATATATTTATAATTTAATAAAAAAATTTAAAAAATAAATATTTCTTTCAATTAAAAATAGTATTATAAATATGTATAACTCATACGGATTAACCAATCCGTATGAGTTATACGGATTAACCAATCCATATGAGTTATACGGATTACTTAATCTGTATAACTTATATGAATTGACAATCCATAAGTTATATAAAACTTATAGATTAATGAATCCGTAAGTTTTATATAACTTATGAATTCTTTAATCTGTATTTTACACAGAAAATTAAAAAAACAAATAACGCCAACGTACCTCTGACGTACTTCCATTAACAACCAAACCAACCACCTTCAAAACCACCACCGATGTACCTCCGTAACACTTTCAACTCGACTGAAACGGCACAATGCACCTCTCACGACAATGAAAAAACCATAAGAAACCAAGAAAACAAACGAATGAATCCGTTACTGTAAAAAATAAACTTGAAAGGAAGAAGAAAGCATGTAGGGGTATTTTTGGAATATCCATTTATTGTTGGATACACAAGCAATATGATTGATGCACTTACCAACACCCATGATTAGATGGTGTCAACCGTAAAGGATCTCTTTACAAAATATTGATAATTAAGGGTAAACATTCACTTTTGTCCCTGAATGTGTAATTCATTGATAAATGCGTCCCTGTAAGATGAAAAACACAAAATTTAGTCCCTGAAAGTGTAAAAAGTGCAACAAATATATCCAACCGTTAACTTCCGTCTGTCACTATTAATAAAATAGCCTAAGTGGTAAGAGGGATGAATTTATCACTGAAATGATTGCCAACATGGTCATATCAAATTGTCAACATAGGGGCATATTTGTCATATAATGTTTTTTTGACTTTTCGTCTTCTCACTCCTCTGACAAATGCGTCCTGAAAGATGAAAATACAAACATTAGTCTCCGAAAATGTAAAAAGTGTGACAAATATATCCAAACATTAATAGTAGATTGTGACTAATTATTATAATTTGGAAAAATTTATACTGATTGTGACAAAAAAAATTTAACAAACTCGTAAATTAAATTGAGTCTAAAAGAAAAAATAATACTAGTTTTATAAACTTGTAAATAACTTTTTTATACTCTCATGCTTGATGAAAGATTTAAGTAAAAAAATGCTTATTGTAAAATATTATATTTAAATTAGATCCATGAATAATTTTTAGGAAAAATTACAATTGTAATGACACTTTTAATTTGTAAAAAACACTAACTTCCTTGGAATGATTTTTTTTAAGGTTATGATTTTTTAAATGACCAGTCAATAAAAATAATTGTGTATGATATAAAAAAATTAATTTAAAAATCAATAAACTTTAATTATAATTTGTAATTTGATGTCATTGCATATATTAATAGACATTCATATTTTATTATGAAAAATTTATAAAAAAAAATAATTAAATAAGTAGTGTTTGATTAAACAGAAACAATGATTTTCTTATCGTTTTATAGTAAAATTTCTTTCTTTTTTCTGTACTAATAGCATTTATTCAAGAGTTAACAACCAAATGATTGATTATTTTTTTTGTAGTTGAAGAAAAGTAATAAGAATTCGTTTAAGCAATATAAATTCACTTCCATTAATAATATTTTATCGCAATCATTATAAATTTTTCAAAATTATAATAATTAGTCACAATCTACTATTAACGTTCAGATATATTTGTCAATCAAAAAAATGAAAAATATGCTCATATGCTGGCAATTAGAGATGACCACAATAACAATTATTTCAATGACAAATTTGTCCATCTGTGTCACATAAACTATTTTATTAACGGTGATGGACGGAAGTTAACAACTGAATATATTTGTGATACTTTTTATACTTTAAGGACTAAATTTTATATTTCTATTTTTCAGGATGTAGTTGTCAGTAAATTATGCACTTAGAGATAAAAGTGACTATATATCTGATAATTAATAATAAATTTTAGGTGCATTCCTAAACAGGTAAAGTTGTGTGGTCCTGAAATCCTCTGGCTACCTTCGCGAGTGCATCTAGTCCGCGACAATGCCAGAAAATCCTCGGTCGATGCCAACTTCCTCAGTCTCGACATCAAAAAGCTTGGCATCAACAATGTCCAGAGAATGAAATCAAATGCTAGATATGGGCTGCAAAAGTCATTGTCCCCATTCACTTAACTTCAACCAATGAGAGAAGAACATTCAAATCCTCCCAAATCTCAACCATGCCCCAACTCCATCATGATGTTTTCACCAAATTGTTATTAAATTCCATACAAGGCTCATGTGAGATCTATTGGACCAGCGGCCTCAATAACTTAAGAGGGATAGGCTTAGAATGCAGAAGAAGCAGCAATCAATTTAATAATGTTCTTTAAACATGCAAGACAAAATTGATTGCAACAAAATAAATGAGGTAAGGGAAGAGAGAATGCAAACACAGTTTTTATACTGGTTCGGCAAAGTCCGTGCCTATGTCCAGTACTCAAGCAACCCACTTGAGATTTTCCACTCCCTTTGTAAAAATCCGTTTACAAAGTCTGAACCACACAGGGACAACCCATCCCTTGTGTTTAGGAATTCTTACAACTTAAGAGACTCTCAGTCCCTTAATCAATCTCTTTGAATGAGAAGAAAGAAAGAAGAATTCTCTCTTGAAGAGAAGGATATTACAATTGAAGTCCATGGAGAAACTCTTAATGGATTTACAAGTGTTTGCCCAAGAGTTTCTTTTGAGAGAGCATTTGGCAATGAAGTTGTCTTGGAATCTCTCTTATTTCCTTTTGAGAGGATAAGACATTTTGAACAAGCAAAACTCTCTCTTCAAAATTCGTGCCCAAGTCACCTATTTATAGGCCTTTGATGGCCATTCACAAATCCAATCAAAAGATATGACTGTTGGCAGATTTTCTGAAAACTCTCCACTGGTAATCGATTACAATGTTTGTGTAATCGATTACACAGTTATAATTTGAAGGATTATGACTTTTGAATTTGAATTTCCAGAGTTCCGTTGCTGGTAATCGATTACAAACATATGGTAATCGATTACATGTTCAAAATTCAAATTCAAAACCTTTTTCAACAGCTCTTTTTCATTCTTCCCTTCTGGTAATCGATTACACTTCCTGGTAATCAATTACCTGAGCCTTGCATGACTTTGAAACCCTTTGTTTTGAGACAAGGCTTGATCTTTAGTGAATCTTGAAACAAGGCTTTGTTTGTTGAAGCAATCTTGAATTAATCTTGAAGCAAATGCTTATCCTTTGAAGCGGCCTTGTTTGATTCTTCTTTGGCATCATCAAAATTCATGTATTCATACATTCACAAGATCCTTCAAGTTTAGGATAAAATAAAAATAAAATTAAAAAAATGAACACATTGCAGCAACTAGAAGACATTCATGCTAATTTCATATATTCCAGCATTCATAAACAAAAGGTCCAATTTTTGAACCCATCAAAACAGGGAAACTCATGTAATCATGTTTAGTATATTCAACAAACAACAACTAGAAGAGTAAAAATAATAGTTAAAATATGAGGATTAATTAAAAAAAATTGTTGCAACTTTATTCCACCACGGACGGTTAACTCATCAACAAAACTGGTCCACTGTACTCCAACAGTCCAACCACTGCTCTTGCAACACTTTTTCGCCGAATCTCCACTCAAACTCGTCAACGGACTCCAAAATCCGACGCCATTTGCACATGCATTGTCGGAGGCAAATTGATCAATGCGGAAATGAAGGTGGAAGCAGTAGCCAAGCTAATCACCGGCGATAAGAGAACAAAGGCACTGAGAGAGAGCGGGGAGGCGGTAGAATGCAAGATTTAAATGGTTTCCTAGATTTTATTTTGGTGGAAGGTATAGAAAACACTTTCATGGTGGATGGTGTAGGGTATAGAAGATGAAAGGGGAAAGGAAGATCACGATACGAGAGAAAGTACTTTTCGATTTTATTTTTAATTTAATATTTAATATATTTTATTATATCATAATGAAGTGTCACTTTTTTATTAGATATGTTTATCATCTGAAATTTCAAATTCTTTGTAAGGAAATTGTAAACTTTGGTTGGATGCACTTCTAGTCAATGAATCTCCATCCTCTCACGAAACTCTTTAATCTCATGGTGCAGCACCTATTGCACTCACGCAAAGGCATCGTCATTTTAATGCTACATGACATTAACTATGTGTTGTTTGGATGGATACTTTCAAAGGAGTAATTCATTTTAAATGAGATATTGAATAGCTGTCATTTTAAATTTAGTGTTTGGATAATAATTTAAAGAGAAATTAAATATCTAGAATTTTAATAGAGAATTTTAATTAACAAAAAATGAGTCATATGAAATTCTCTTAAAAACCAAAGAATTTCAATTTCTCACGTACTCCATACCAGCGGCGCTCACTCTTTGTCACTCCTTTCTCCATACTAGCGACGCTCACTCTCTGTGGGTACTCACTCATTTCTCCATACCAGCAACACTCACTCCTCTCTTTGCGGGTACTCACTCCTCTCTCTCGGTCTTTTCTCAGAGGTTCTGAGAACTCCAATCTCGACCCACAGTCTCATTCCCTTGTGATTTTGACCCACACTCTCGTTGTGCCATGGTGTGTTCATTTTTTTTGTTAATTTGTGATTTATTTTTTATTTAGTTGTTTGATTTCATTGGTTTTGTACTGTGGGTACTCATTGTTTGATTTTGTTGCTCATTGTTTGATTTCGTTAATTTGTACTATGGGCATTTTTGCAAATTTGTTAGGAACAAACCATGCACTGTAGGTGCTTTTGTTTATTCTTCTATAAGAACTTTGGTTTCTTCACTTTGTTTCTTCACTTTGTGTTTATTCTTCACTGTGTTTGTTCATCAAGCTTTGTAACCCACCCATGCCTCCGATTTGCTTTAGCATCTGTGGAGGGAGGACTTTGCTTATGTGCTGAGCATTCATATTTCGAGATAAAGGCGCTCATTTCACCATTCTTTAGTATTTTAAGCCATGTCATCTTGATCCAAATCTTTGCAAGACGTTTGTACTCTTCTAACATTTATGCCCTCACCTAACATCTAGGTAGAGACTAGACAAACATAATACATAGGGAGATGGATATATATAGTACATGTATCACATAGAACAGGGTCGTAGAATAGCATTTGTGCAGCCTTGGCTAGCTAGCTAGTGTTACCTGGACCATCCAGGGATTGCAAGATCAAAGAATTGAGTATGTGCTTGAGAGAGGGCATTCTTTGCAGAACAGAAAATGGTGTATTTTTTAGAAGAATTAATTAGATTCGAGTTATTGTGTAGGTGAATGACCAAACTAATTTGGGAGTTTATAAGTGCACAAAAGAATACCAAAGATGGTGCCTGGTGAAACTGATTTTGACTTATTTAGAATCTTTTTTAGTCAAAAGACGAAAAGCCAACATGGCTTAAAACTATAAATATGTGCTTATTGCATTACTGTAAGTTAGAGTTAGTAGATTTGTTAATTTGGTTTATAAATTCAAACTTTCCTGTCAACATTATTATTGGAAAAAAGAAACTAAAAATGGCTTGTTAAATTTAGAGTTATTCTATTAAAAGTTGAAATCATTCATGAGCTGCAAGAAGCTACCCAATGTACTGACTTTTGGATAGATGTAAGTAACAAAAGATGTTGATATTTGCATATCATCAATATCAATCATGGTAGTTATCTCTTGTTGCTGCAGCTTGTAGCACTGCCTGTTACCTTATTATGTTCTAAAATGCTTCCTTATAGATGAAACCATAGATAGAACATACTCAATTCTTTGATCCTGCAATCCTCCTCATTTCTAGAAGAAAAAATTTGGGTTAAAAGGAGCGGATCCCCTATGTTGTTGTTTAGTCCCATAAATTAACCAAAAATTTAATGAAGAAAACTTCTTGCCAAGGTCACTAGCAATTGATGAAAAGATGGTTAGGAAAAAAGTAAGGCACTTAGGATATTTGTAAACTCCTCAATATCTCAGCTGACCTATTATGCTATTACTTAAATGTGGACCACTACTAAGTAGATGATAAAGTTAAATTCATTGGAGGCTGAATGACATTTTTTATTTGTTCCCTCTGATAAATTTCTCTACAAACATAATAGAGTAAATACATGTTTAAGCTTTACAAATATGTTAGTATTATCGATGATCAATTTGGAATTAGTAAAAGCACTGTGAAATAGATGGAGAGAAAACACTCACCCGAAGATGGAGAGAAAACACACTCCTAATATACTCTCTTCTATTGGGCTAAAATTAGTTAAAAATTAAAAAAAAATCATTGGATGTTCATTAAATAATGATGTAGGACCCACAAAAGATTTTGATTTCAAATAAATTTCATTTAATAAGAGTGTTTGAAAGAGTGCATTTTTCTTCTCTGCAAAATATACTTTCAAACCCTTCATAAATTTGTCAATAATCAACCATTGTCATGATATTAGAGTCGACTCACCCTAGAAGGAATATTATATTGCAAAGATGGTCTAAGTAGCTTATACACAAAATGGAAGCTTGAAGCTATGACCTATGATCCATAATTTACCATTGGGAACATTTGACTAATTAGGCATTTTGTTCCATTCAATGGTTTCTTTGAAATTTTATTTAGTGATAGAATTACTAAAAACTCCAATATAATCCAAAACACAGGTACCACATTAGCCTCTGCAATTTCCGAGGCCTTCATCAGACAACACCATAACCCCATGCCACTATGAGCCTAGATGCCATCCATGAGAAAGGTTCTGCACTATGTCCTTTCAGTAGCAGTTTGGCTAAGATCTAGCACGCTACCATTTGCCATGGTGGCTATTTAAGAACATTATACAGAGCTCAACATTATAACAGTAACAAGATGACTTTGAGACCTAGAAGAAACAGGTTATTAGAAGGTCAAAGTGGACGGAAGAAGTCTTACCTAGGCTTTCTAGCATGCCTTTAACAGTCTCAGGATTTGCAGCCACAGTAGATCCATTAGTCATTTGGCAATTATATGTATAATAAGCGCCTAAAAAATTTTGTCACTGAGTGTAACCATTTTCCATATTGTTAGCCTAAAAAATTAAAATAATACCACAATATTTGATCAGAAAATAACGTAGCTGAGAGTAATCCCCTCAATCCTGTCATGCTGACTTTGATGTGTGAATGTAATTAAAATACTTGAGAAATCAAAATTCTTCTTTTTTTTAGTTTCTAATAATTTTAAGTTTTTAATAAATGAATAATTTTTATTTTGAGTTTCTAATAATTTTTTTATTATATTATATTCTTGATATATTAAAGTTTTTATTTTGAGTTTATGTTATCAGCCAAGTTATACTTACACTTTAAATACATAGGCTAAATTTTAAAACATAAAAAATAAGATATGGGCATTAAAATTTAGAGCTTAGTTACATCTTTTACCTACATATTTGTTTGAAATCTCAAAATATTATCTTATATCATTATCATGCAGTTTGGATTGAGAAGAAATGGATCCTAGCATAGTTTACACTGCAATTACTTCAAGAAAACGTAAAAGAGAAGAGTATAAGAAGATAATCTTATTAGTTGTTTCTTGTGTTGTTCATATGGTCATTGGTGTAGTGACATGGTATCATAATAACTATTTTGTTAAGGAACCAACCTGTAATCGAGAACTAGAATGTCACAGCTTCCTTAATCGTCTTTATAGAGGGACAAATAAAGATTGCATTAAACAATCGAGGCTTAGTAAAAATGCATTTTTTAACCTTTGTAGAATTTTACAAGAAAAGGGTGGATTAGTAAGAACAAGAAATGTTCCAACAACTGAAGCAGTAGCAATGTTTTTACATATCCTTGTTCACAACCTAAAGTATAGGGTAACATAATTTAGTTATTGTAGATCTAAAGAAACCATAAGTAGGAAATTCAATGATGTCTTGAACGTGGTAATGAAAGTGAGCAAAGACTATTTGAATTTTCAACCCTATACTTTAGAAGGTGCGGAAGCAAACAAGTGGAGATGGTTTGAGGTAAGTTTATCAATTGTTATGAAAGATTAGTTAATTATAAAATTTTATTAGAATCTAAAAAAATTGTCTTGTTTGTAGAGATGCATTGGAGCACTTGATGGGACTCATATTCTAGTTACAGTTTCTCCTTATGAGAGACCTAGATATCATAATAGAAAGGGTGATGTCTCTACAAATGTGTTAGCTGCTTGTGATCCAGATTTAAGGTTTATTTATGTGTTACCTAGGTGGGAAAGGTCTGCAGGAGATTCTCGAGTATTACGAGATGCATTACGTCGTCAAAACAAACTTGAAATTCCAACTGGTAATATTTCTTGGAAATAATTTTTCTTTTTTTTTTGTCTAGTTTAATCCTATGTTTGTTATTTTAAACATTGTAGGTAAGTACTTTCTTGTGGATGCGGGATGTACCAATGGTCCGGGATTTTTAGCACCATATCGAGGGACTAGATATCATCTCAATGAGTGGATTGGAAACACCCCTCAAAGTTACAAGGAGTTATTTAATCTTCGTCATGCAAGTGCCTGAAATGCAATAGAAAGGTCATTTGGGATCTTGAAAAAAAAAAGATGGAGTATATTAAGAACTCCTTCATTTTTTTTATATAAAGACACAATTAAGAATTATTAATGCTTGTTTTGTGTTGCACAATTTCATAAGAGATGAACAACAAACTGATCAACTTTTAGAAGTTTGAGACATAGAATTCTTATCTGTTGTTGATGAAGAGTTAGTCCATCAATCAAGGGAAGGAGTTCAAAATAATGTCATAGATGATATATCACAACTATTCAAGCTACTAAGGAATGGACAAGATGTCGAGATACATTAGCTATGAATATGTTTGCTAACTATCAAGTTAGAAGAAACTTTGCTTAGAGATAATTATTTTTTAAATGTAATTTGCTATTGCAGACAAACTTTATGTGCTTTGTTACTATTGTACTTTGCTATTGAAGATAGACTTTTATGTACTTTGCTATTGCATAAAAACTTTGCTTTTTCTATGATTGTGCAGTGGACTAATCAAATGAATAAAGTAGGTTGTATCTAATATTTTTTATGTGCAGGTTAAATAAGTGACATTAAATTCAATGGAGTCATCTAATAAAAAAAATGACGGGTAAAAGAGAAGTTTTAGGAAAAAATAATGAGGAAACAAGAAGTTATTTTACATGGAATTTGGAGATGAAACGTGTATTGGGTGATGTACTGAGATATCAAAGGAATTTGGGAAACAAGGGTGACGAAGGTTGGAAAAGGTCTGTATTGAATGTTGCAGTCGCAGTGTTGCCTACAAGCTTCAATGTTAATGTCACATCAGATAATGTCAAAAACCCTATCAAATTATGAAGATCGTGGTATGGTATTGTAAGTGACCATCCTTGGCCAAAGTGGGTTTGATTGGGACGGCACTAAGCACATGATCATAGTTGAGGATGAAAATGTTTGGAATGAATATTGCACGGTAAGTAAGTATTTCTTTAATATGTTATTATTTGTTATTCAAAGTAGATTGGATTTGACTTTTTTCTTTTTTTTGTCCCGTCGCATAAATCGGCTAAACCGTTTCAATGCAAGGTGCTTCAAAACTGGGATGATATAGTGGATTTGTGTGCTAAAGATAGAGCCACGGGTCATGGAGCTGAAACTGCTATGGATGCTGATGAAGCGATGGGTAGAGAAACAAATGAATATTGGAATTCATGGGTTTAGGTGTCACTGCTGTTATAGACTTAGAAGAACCAAGCTCTAATACAAAAGAAAAAAGACAAGGTTCAACTTCTTATGGCACACATTCTCACAAGAGAAAGATTGGAGAAGAAGAAGGAATAACAACTTCTTTGGATAAAATGGCCAACTCTTTTGACCGAATGGTAGAAAAAATGAATGGTAAAGTTGATGATGAAGATATTCAAGAAGTGTTACGTGGGGCAGCTTTGAGACCAGACAACAATGGGCTAAAGCTATTAAATGGTTAGCACCCAAAGCAGTTAGCTATTGTGAAAGCCCCTCCAATTCACAAAAAGACAGATTATGTTTTAACACATCTTGCAAAATGAAACTTGGTGAGTAACCTTTTATCAAAATTTTCTATTTCAACTTTCCAATTATAAAATTGTGTCTTTTTTATGCCAGTTGAAGTGATATTTTCACTATAGTTATTTGTCTTTCCTATTGTGACTTATATTATTTTTGTTTCTTCTATGTCAGATTATTGTGAACATGGAATAAAGAGGAGGAATTGCATTCTTACAAAGCAAGAAAAAAAGTTGATTATTCTAAAATTGTTTGATTATGTTGTTTGTTTTAGACCATCTAATTTGCAAAATAATTCGTGAATTATTGAGTATTATAAGTGAAGTGACATCAATGTTAATGATATATGATTTTAGGTCTTGATATGGATTGAAATATTTTCTTCTATTACAAACAATGAAATTAATATCAATATTTGAATTTTGTATGAAATAATTGTCCTTAAATTAAGTAATTATTTAATTTTAATATGTTTTTTAAAATTATTGCTAGACTAGGTAATTGTATTTTTTTTTACAAGAACAAGGAATTACATATCATTCATCTTTAGTTTTACAGTATTGTTTAATCCAAGTTTTTTTGTGTGTTACTACAAGAACATTGTGTAAGATTCAAAATTATTTAGCATTAAAATTATTTTGATTATTTAATTATTAAATATTAAAAAATTTATTATTAAATATTGTATAGCATTAAATTTATTTTGAATATTTAACTATTTAAAAAATGACTCATATTCATTTTCATTCAATATTGAAATTTTAATTTTTAAATAAATATTTTAAAATGAAAATTTGAATTTCATTGAAATTGAATTACTTTATCCAAACAAGGAAATTAAAATACAAGAAATTGAATTGCCTCATCCTAACAAAATATTTAAAAAATGAAAGGAATTTAAATCAAGACAATCAAAATGTTATGTATTTGAATTTCCTAAAAAAAATTAAATCCCCTATCCAAACACATGGTAAGTGATAATTATCAATATTATGATAAGTACTTGATTTTTATTGAGACAAGGAATAAGTTCAATTAAGACCGTTTGGTGTCATTTGGAAAATCAATCTAGTTATAAGAAATTTTAAGTAGATTCAATGTTCTAACTATTCCCTTAGAGTGCGTTTGGATAGAGAATTTTAACTGGGGAAAGTAATTTATCAGAGAATTTGATTTTCTGTAATTTAGAATTCATTGTTTGAATGCTTTTTATGAAGAATTTAAAATTTTGGAATTTTAAAACAAAATTTTAAACAACTAAAATTCTGGAATTTCAATTTCCTTCTAAAAGGTGAGAAATTGAAATTATCTTCTTACAATCTTCTTCAAGAAACACTGTCTGAGCTCCTAAAATATCGATCGGATGTGAGTATAGAGAAACACGTATAACTAGCACACCAACCATATCTTCTCTTTTTTTTCATTCATTTTTTTCATCCTCATAATTTTAATTTTTTTTATCCAAACACAAAATTTTGAAAATAAAAGAATTTCAATTGAAGTATTTGAAATTCTTAGAATTTTAAATTTCTCAAAATTTTAAATTTTTTCATCCAAACACACTCTTAGGAGATTATATAATAAGAGTTTCCGTCCCCCTCCTCCCCAAGCACGCCATTAGGCATTTATGGAGAATGATCTCCAAGTAGGTATTATTTGCACTATATTGGACTACACATAAATCTTACAGCTCATCATACCTTTTGCTGCTAAGTCAATAATCTATAAAATTATTGTTCATTTAGCATCTATATACTATTTATAAAAGAGAACCCTCTGGAAATTACTGAAATACCCTTGCTTAAGATTGTGACAACTGTCCATTTTATTGGTTTTTTTGGTCTTTTAGCCCTTAATTTTCCACTCTTTTGATGCTTACAGGTGTTTAATTTTGCTGATTGTGGCATTTACACGTGTTTTATTTTGCATGTTGTGCATGTGCTGGCCTTTACTTCTTTACGTGGTTTCTTGCATTTCATTCTTCATTCTTCAGTTTGCGTGTTTTTGGTTTTCATTTTCGAAGATACAGACCAGCTTAATTTGGGTTCTGTTTGATGCTGTTTTGATGTATGTTTTGTTACATTCGATGTTAGCTTAGGGTTTTCTGGCTTTTCTTTTCTTACATGCATATTACCTCTCGGGTTTTTGGCTTTTGTTTTTGTGCTGTTTTTATGTTTGTTTTGTTGCATGCATGTTATTTTTTCATTTTGTTGTGTTGGACGATGTTTGGTTTGCATGTTTGGTTTAGGGTTCGTGGTACTTCTGCTGTTCTGTTCTGGTGCTGTTTTCATGTGTGTTTTCTTACATGCATGTTAGCTTCTAATTTTTGTGTGTTGAACGAGGTTTTGGATTTTTGCTTAGCTTATCGTGTTTCTGTTTTGATGGTGGTTTTGTTGTTTTTTTTTTTGCAGTATTATGGCACGTTCTCCAGACAAGACAAAGAGCATCGATGGCTCAAAAGAAACTCTTAAACTTAGTGTGAGGATCAGTGATCTATGGTTTATTGGCACGCCTAACTCTTAAACTCAGGATGCTTCAATTCTGTGTTTTTTTTTTTGTAGGTTTATTACTTATTACTCATTGTTTAGTTCATTGTGTTGTAACCTTAATGCAATCCAGGGTGATGAGATCCACGCTGTTTGTAAACAAGACCAATTGAAGTCAAAAAAATGGACTTGAAAGAAAATTGTACTTATGTCATGCACAATTTTAAAGTGCTAAAAAACAATGGTCAGTACAGAGTGTGTGATCATCAATTTAAATTGGTGTTTATTGGGGTTACTGTTGTGAGGGAGTGTGTTCTAGGGGACATCCCTTTTAGAAAATACAGGTTTGCTGGATTTGCAGATGTTGTGGCTGGCCAGTTTGAACGTGGACTATTGGTTGGTATGTTAAGTTATATTTTTGCAATTGAGTTTATTTTGAAAGTTCTGTTGTTTTTGGAATTAAATAACATTCCCTGATTTTTCTGCTTGCTTTAGATGTTATTGGTGTTGTGGAGGAGGTTGTCTTCCGGCAAGTTTCAGGAAAAGGTAGAAGGGTAGTCTTCAAATTAAAGGACTTAAGGTAAAGTTCGATTCTTGGTGACAATTTATGTGATATGCTTTGTCAAGTTGTGGCTATGATTATATTATTATTAATAACTAATTGTTTCATAGCTATTTGTTTTTTATAGCCAGCAATTGCTATCTTGCACTTTGTGGGATGATTATTGCTTGCAGTTTTTGAAGTTCTTAGATGATTATGAAGGTGATGGGCCAATTACAGTTCTATTAAGCCATTGTAGGATCAAGGAAGCGCAGGATATATCCTCATCTTGAATTTATTGATTTCTCTGTTTATGCTATTGCATGTTGTGGTTCTGTTTTTTAAATGATTCAGGATCTTATCCCGCATCGATCAACAATTTTTTCAAGGCTTCAAAGTTAATTATTAACCAGCCCGTGATGGAGATTCAAGAATTCAATGAACGATATTTTTTGTATGTGCTATGTAATATATGTTGATTATTTTTTGTCTTATTTTTGTTGTTCATTGTATATTTGTAGGCTTGCAGAGTTGGGCATTGATGCCCGGTTAGGTTTTAAATCCCATGGTGAAGGGAGTACACAACTTTCAGGTTCTATGCAATTATCATCAAAAGAATCATTCTTTGGCAAGGCTGAGGCAAAGACTATTGCTGACATTAACACCATCTCTAAAGTAATGATCTTATATAGATTTTAATTCTTTGTCGTGCATTATCTGAAGTTTTTTATTTGATGTGTATGCTGTTTCACGCAGGAAATTGTTTGTGTCACTGTTGGCACAATTACTAGGATTGTTCTGGACAATCATTCATGGTGTTATACAGCTTGCATTCAGTGCCATTAAAAAAGTGATGCAGAGATGGCGCCCTTTACATGTGCATGCGGCAAATACAATAAGGAAGTTGTGCTTAGGTGATTGTGATCTTTTAAAATGTTGTGTATTTTTTATGCCTTCATCATGTTTTTACTATTGGTGCATATAGTGGCAGATATAGGCTTGAGGTGATGATCAACCAGGAAAATGAAAGCACAAAATTCCTGCTTTGGGACCGTGAATGCAGTGAATTAATTGGCCAATCAGCTGATGCAGTTAATAAGCTTAAAATTGAAGTGTGTTTTTGGATTCAACCGTAACTGTTTATGTTTGATATGTTATTTTTTGTTTGTGTAATACAATTATTCTCTTTGAACAAGGATGGTGATGTTGATTTAAATGCTTCACCCCAAGCACTTGATAAGTTGTTGGGTCATGAACTTGCTTTCAAGATAAAGGTGCAACCCAAGTTTAGGAATTCTGCTGTTTTGAAGTGTTCAGCCGACTCGAGCTTGATAAATACTGTGATGGATATGCTAGCTGATGCTGAGGTAATGTTCAATGCAAGTTATTTGACATTAACTATTGTGAAAAGTATGTATTCTATTCATATTTATCTGTTTTCCATGGGTTGTGTTATCTTCAATGTATGTCTTATTCAGACATCTTCAAAAATGGATATCCCGGTTTCTGATTCCAATCTTTCTGCTCAACATGAATCTGTGAGTTTTGATGACTGCTCTCATTTTTTAATATGATCTTTCTTACAATTCTTGCATTTTGACACTTCATGACTTTCAACTTAGCATTCAACATATTGATTGCCATTTGTTTTATCTAGCAATCCCTCTCTGTGACAGAAAATCATGATCCCCTGCTTGGATTCCCCTTGACGCCTACAAAGCGGCAGGCATTTCAGGATTGTGATGATGAAGCAGGGACCTCTCAAATTTCACCTGCGCAGCTTTCATCCAACAAATTAAAAAAACATGCCGGAATTTAGTGCATTTGGTTGTTTCCAAGTTGTGTTGAACAATTTTTTTCCCCTTGCTATTTGTATATTGTACATTGGCTTCTACCTTATTTCTGTTGTGGTGGTGTTGCTTTTGAACTCTGATCAGAACTTTTGTTTAAATTTTAATCTTATTTTGTATGCGAGTATCCTAGCATTTTAGTTCTGTGCGTTATCCGATGTCACCTTAACTATTGCACTATATTTCAAAATCCTTATTTGTTCAATTGTTAAAATAAATCTCGACAGACCATGCTTATATTAATGGTTATAAAGCCATCTTTGAAGAAATCGAGCTATGCAAATGTTATGAATTGAAATATATCGTGAGAGATAGAACAAGTAAGATTTGAAAATACAAATCAGAGATTGCCAGACAGAAAGTTCAGAAAACATGTTCTTCACAATGATGATAACTTAAAATTCAATTAAAGTTTTAATGGGCCATTAAAGCATCTGATTTTAAGGTTTGCATCTTTAATTGTCTGAGCAGAGAGTATTCATGGGAAACAAATTAAAATATTAGAAATAATGACCACAAAATATTGATCGCTAGCACAACTAAATCAGCATTAATATCTGATTAATTTGTGCATCCTTAATTGTCTGAGCACAAAGTATTCACGGGAAACAAATTAAAATATTAGAAATGATGATCAGGAAATATTGATCACTAGCACAATTAAATTAGCATTCATATCTGATTAATTTTCTAACAGCAGAATATACACACCAAGACAAAAGTATCAGCTTTGGAGTCTTGAGAAACATGATCTTGCATCATCAATGATATGTAATTAAGTGTTTTTTTATTATCAATCATCATTTAGCATGATTTGTTATTTTAGATACCATTTTTTGCTTGATTTTGCTTTCGCAAATGCAGAATCGGATATTTGATGAATTTACTCCATCTTTCATCATATCTCTCAATATGATGTACAATTAATAAGACAAGTAAAAAAACAATTTCTCTTTAGCTTGACATCCTAATTCTACCATGCATAACATTTTCGATATCATATTTCTTATCGATGGCCCCAAAGCATAGGTATAATAATGGTTATAAATGCAAGTCTAATCATTTTAGTGCATTTAATTAGCTGTCAGTATTCATAATTTTAGTGTTTTTCCTTATGCTTACTTTTGATTACTTACTTTTCAAGTTTTAATGTGGCCGTCAAAACCATCACTATAATCATGGCTATACATGCATGTCTAATCGTTTTTATCAAAGTATGATCCATTTAACCAGGTGTCAACATTGATAATTTTAGTCAACAAGTCAAGTTATGTCTTGGTCCGAGTGGAATAGCATTTCTTTTCTGCATGTCCATGGACTTTTGCAATTTTAATTTTGCATGTATTGTAATATATTAAAACAAGAAGTCAGTGAAAATTTTATAACTCAGTCAAGATTAACAACAACCATCAAGAACATGGATAACCATGAGCATGCAAATCATCGTGATACAGCACAAGCCAGGATAAAGAATAAAGGTATCAGGCAACACAAAGTTAATGATTAGGCTCAGAATATTGATTGTAAGCAATTCAAAATATTATGTTCCAAATTACAGTTAATAATTTTAATTAGTTTGTTGATTTAGTAATACAATATCCATAATTTTTTTCACATAAGGACAAGCAAACTGTAAGTCACATTCAATATTATGTGAATCCATTCCACATTAAATAAATTCCACTAAACTTAGATTCAATTCACTTTTTTAGTTAATATTTGTGATTCATCAAAGGATGAAAGTTCTGAATCAACACAAGGTACCAATTAAAATCGACTTTATCAAATTAATTTTCAACATTATAATGCTATAATCTAATCTAAATGCAATTTTAATGGGCTGTGTTTCAGTTTCTTCACCTGAGAACCAAAATTATATGTCCTTAGCTAATGAGCCCGCAATTAATAGAGAAGGTAACGATTAATATTCATAAACACTATGTTATTAGCTCACTGTCGAATATCTTTCACTCTGCAAAACTGCTTTTGTTTATCGTATTTCAATTTACATGTTTTCCTAAAACATTTTCAATGACCAACTTCACTTTGCCATATATCATTAAATTATTTCAGGATATTCTGATCTTGGTGATCAGCTCA
Source organism: Glycine max (assembly GCF_000004515.6). NCBI lineage: Eukaryota > Viridiplantae > Streptophyta > Magnoliopsida > Fabales > Fabaceae > Glycine > Glycine max. The sequence goes on from NC_038245.2 coordinate 8,653,344, forward strand.
TGCAGTGTAGTCACTGTAATGCAAATATGTGGTATGATGAAAGAGTCTTAAAAGATAAAAGAACTACAAATCCAAGATTCAGTTTATGTTGTGGAAATGGCAAGGTTGAACTTCCATTGTTACAGAATCCACCTAAATATCTCTACCAACTTTTGTATGATCATGGTACATCTGATAGTAAAAATTACCAACAGAACATAAGGACATATAACATGATGTTTGCCTTTACTTCTGCTGGTATTAAGTTTGACAAATCAATTAATCATTCAAGAGGACCTCCTACAATAAGAATTCAAGGTCAACCATGTCATAGAATAGGTAGTATGTTACCGATGCCTGGGAAAGAACCAAAATTTGCACAATTGTATATCTTTGACACAGAAAATGAAGTGCAGAATAGGATTAATGCAATAAGGTAGTTAGTCTTTCATTATTATTATTATAAATGCACAACATTGATCAACAATCTTACATTTAAACAGAATTCAATTGTTTATTCTGCATTACTAATCTTCCAATCATCGTATATATAATTGTTTACTTTGGTCAGCAGTCCACATAAACAAATTCAAGAACACATTGTTTCACAACTTAGTGAGATGCTAGATGAATACAACGTGCATGCAAAAACTTTCAGGATGGCCAGAGATAGATTACAAGATGTTCAAGTGAATAATATCAATTTGAAATTGATTTCTAATCATGAGAAAGATGGTCGTACATATAATGTACCTACTGTTCCTGAAGTTGCAGCACTAATAGTAGGCGATTTTGATGCAAATTCAAAAAGAGATATTATTATTGAAACTCAGCATAGACAACTACAAAGGATCCATGAATTACATTCTAGCTATCTAGCTCTACAATACCCTCTCTTATTTCCTTACGGGGAAGATGGATATAGACCTGATATTCTACATAGCAGTCGATCAGATGGTCAGAAAAGGAAAAGAAATTGTCTTACAATGAGGGAGTGGTTTTCTTATAGGCTACAACTGATGCAATCCTACCCTGCATGGGCATTGGGTAGAAGACTCCAAGTAGATTGGGCTAGAGATCCAAGGGAAGGCCCTAGGGTTCTCATCAGCCTTAGGGTAGATTTCGAGCCCATGGGCTAAGTATGAGCCCGCTTATCTTTGTAAATATTAGAATAGGTTTTTCCTTCGTTTGGGCCTTGTATTTTGGTCATTCTAGTAGTATAGGGTTTTAGCCTTGTATTTCGGGGCATTTTGAGTAGTCTTTGTAGTAAGGACTTTTTTTTGTATTTTCATGTTTTTTGTCATGGGGGTGAGCTTAGCTATTATAGGGGGTGTGTAGCTAAGCTCTAGCTTCTCATCTCAAGGAGGTGAGCTTAGCTATTAGAGAGGTATGTGTAGCTAAGCTCTAGCTTCTTTAGGAATCTTCTTAAGGAAGCTTCTCAAGGAGGTGAGCTTAGTTATGAGAGGGGTGTGTGTAGCTAAGCTCTAGCTTCTCAAGGAAGTTTTCTCAAAGAAGCTTCTCAAGGAAGTTTTCTAAAGAAAGCTTCTCAAGGAAGCTACCTAGTCTATAAATAGAAGCATGTGTAACACTTGTTGTAACTTTGATGAATGAGAGTCTTGTGAGACACAACTCAAAGTTCAACTTCTCTCCCTTTTTCTTCCTTCAATTTCGTGCTCCCCCCTCTCTCTTTCTCTCCCTCTTTCTTTTCCTCCATTGAAGCATCCTCTCCAAGCTTCTTATCCAAGGCTCATCTTGGTGGTGAAGCTCCTTCTTCCATGGCGCCGCCTCTTACCTCTTCTCCTTTGTCTTCCGCTGCATCTCCATGGTGGAAAATCACCATTAAAGGACCTCATTGAAGCTTAAAGGTCCAGCCTCCATAGAAGCTCAACAAGCAAGCCTCCATCAAGTGGTAATCAGAGCACAAGAGCTTCAAGTAGGTGCTCCTTAAACCTCCATTAATTTTTTGCTTTACCATCTCTTCCATTGTTGTTTCTTCATTTTTTCTCCATGTATCTCCTCACATGTCTTTTGCTAAATGTTTTTAACATGATTCTTTAGATTTTCCACCAATTAAACTTGCTATAGAAGCTATATTTGATTTTCTATGGTTCAAATTTCTTGTTCTTGTTCTTAAACCATGAATTGTGTTGAGTTTAGGTTCCTTTGAGTTTTGTCTTGATATTTTTTGTGGCTGAAACCTAAACCATAAAATTCTTACAAAAATATTAAAGTAGAAGAAAACCTCAAAAATCTAGAGTGACTTGTTCACCTATTGTAGTTTTGTCATAGAAGTCATGTCTAGTCATGAAACTTGTCACATAAGATTTCTTATGTTGTGCTGAATTTTATTTTTCTTGTTTCTTTGTCTAACTTATTTGTTCATGAGTGTATGAAATTCTCTTAGCATATTATTTGATTTGAGTCAAATCTTTCATGTTAATTAGTCTTTAACATGTTCATGCAAAATTCTTAGAGAGTCTTTGATTGTGAACCTTTTCTTGAACTTTTAGGTTTCCTTATGATTGTGTCTATTGTGAATTTGAGTTTTGGTGATTGAATTGCTGCTGAAATGTTGATCCTAAATGAATATTGAACTCCTAAAAATGTGGTAAACAATACTAGTGAGTTCAACATACATAGGAAGGTTGAAAGTAAGCCCAAGGCAATCAATATACCATGCTTAAAAATAAAAAAAAAAATCGCTGGTGCTGGCAACTTGGACATACAAACTTGTAAAAATTACTGAGAATTGGTTACTTCGAATTTTGAGCTGAAATTTTTACTGAATTTTACAGACATCTGGAAGAAAGTTATAAAAAAAGAACCAAGTGATTTGGAGAAAAGGAAAAAAAATATAAAAATCATACAAGTTGGCAGAAAAAATCAGTATCCAGAAAAAAAAAGTGAAAGGGAAGTGTGCTTGTTGTTTTGGCTCAAAATTTATTCTATAATTGGTGTCTGTGTTATACCAATCTTAGTTCCAAAATTTCAATTGAAAATTACTGTGAAAACAAGTGCCAAAGCTAGAGGTTTGTTGAGTCTTTTTTTTATAGTTTTTTTTACTTTACTCTAGAGCCATTCTAAGTTTCTCTTTGAGTCCTAGCTTGCTTCTATGCCCTTTTCATTGCTTTAATTGTTGAGTAATCCTTGAAAAATTGTCTTGTTAAAACTCCATTGGTTTAAATTTCATTTCATTTTTTTTGGTCTTTGGTTTTTGCTTGTCTCTTTGTTTCCTTGTTTGTGGGTTGCCATATAGGGAATTGGAAGGAGGATTGGTATCATCCCTTGAAGAATTTGAGTCAAGAAGAAAGGGGCCAACCACCTTAAGAGCTATTGGACTAAGAAGCACTCCAAATTGAGTGAATCACCAAAGAGAGAACAACCACCAAAATTGAGGACCGTTTTGTAATTTTGTAATTGGCAATTTACTTACCTTCATTGCTTTCAAGTTTTGTAACAAAAAGGCCTTTCATTGGAAGTGTGTTGGGAGCCTCCAATAGGTTACCAAACTTCCATTTGTGTAATAATTTTTGGCAATTTTTCCTTAGGATAGTGAGTGTTTTGTTGGTAACCTTGAATGTGGTCATCCAAACACTCTTAGGATTCGCCTAGTTTACATTTCTTGCTTACTTTCATAGCTTATTTCCTTTACCTTCCATTGTCAAACCGCCTAGATAGATTTCCTTTTACCAATTAGTTTTTTACCTTATCTTTCACACCTCTTTTAGTGTTTATTTTGGCTAGTTTCAACCATAGTTTTTTTTACCTTTTGTTTTCAAACCTCCAACAAGAAGGAACCACAACTTAGAAACCAACATGAGTCATCATTCATCTAGTGTTAATGGAGAGGGTACTAGTCATAAAGACCCTTTATCTAGAATCTTAGATGAGTTGAGTTCCCTCAAGTTATGGAAAGAAAAAAAAAAAGAAAAGAAAAAGGAAAAAAAAGAGTGGAAGAAATAAGTCAAGATGAAAGAAAGAAAATAAAGAGGAAGAAAGAAGAAAAATAATGAAAGAAATGAAAAGAGAAAAACATGCCTCCTATAGTAGTCATAACTCTTGCAAGAGCCTAAGTGAAGAACTTCGTGACTATTATGAAGGAAGGCATAGGTCACATCTTAGACCTCACTCCCATAGAGAGAAAAGGAAAGAAAGCCTCAAGAGGCTAACATTAACCTCCCATACTTCCATGGGAAGGACAATGTAGAGGCTAACTTAGATTGGGAAATAAGGGTAGAGCAACAACTTAAAAGAAGTCTACTTCAAAATCTTATGGCTCTCACTCTTATCCAAAGAAAGACCAAGGTCAAGGCATCTTAGGGGTGACACCTTCTAAGCCCAAAGATGATAAGGGGAAGACAATAGAAAAGCAACCCCTAAGGCTAGTATGCAAGAGAAACTAGCTCTATAAAGTGCTTTAAATGTCTTGGAAGAGACACATTACTTCTCAATGCCCCACCAAAAAACCATGATTATGAGGGCCAAGACATTTATAGTAGCCAAGATGAGGCTACTACTTCACCTTCCTCTAGTGAAAGTGAAGAAGCAAAAGGGGAAGAATCTAGTGAAGAAATCTACCCCCAAGAAGAAGGACAACCATTATGGTTAAGAGAGTGTAAGGAGGTAAGTGTCTCCTCCAAGAGGTTAGCTAAGAAGGAAATCATTTTAAATAAAGACAAACATTAAAGAAATTTCCCTCTTAGACAACCTCCACATTTTCTCTTTGTAAAAAGACACTTGTAGCATTGCCACACCTCTTGGCTTGAGTTTATTCCTCAAGTAAAGAGTTGTTGGATGAGGGTTTGGTTCGCAAGAGCTTAAATCCTTGTGCTTTGTTGGTGCCCAAAATAGGTATTATTAGGCACCAAATCCCTAAAATAGGTGGTATGATGAATGTTTTGAGTGGTGCAACCCTCTTTTGTAAAATCACTCGTGCACCAACATCTTCATGATTGTGTACATAGGGACTCATTAGGTAGGTTTGTTCTTATTTTTAGTTTCAATACAAACTTAGGTACTCATATGGGACACCTTAGGTTTGTCATACTTTTTGGTAGGAATAATCAACATGAAAATACAGAAAAAGGTATGTTTTATTGCATTACTTTTCTTAATTTTTTAAATAGTGATCAAGGGGTTCCCATGAACCCTAAGAGAATAAAGGTCATTCCTGAGTGGCCCACTCCACCAAGTATAAGAAAAATTTGGGGCTTCCATGACTTAACAAACTTTTACAAAAGGTTTGTCCCATATTTTTCTATACTTGTAGCACACTCATTGAGTTGGTGAGAACCATGTTCCTTCATGGGAAGATGCCAGGAAATGGGTTTTCAGACCTTACCTTACTTCAACATACCAAACACCACTAATACATATGTTTTTTTCTTTTTACAGGTGTGAGGAAAAGCCCAGAGTATCAAAACCTCGGGATTTGAGGTCAAATCCTTTCCAAGGTGGAGGGAATTCCACATGGACCATGAACCATATGATATTTACTAATGAATACAGTTCTGGATCATCTTGTTGTGAAGGTATCTCTGCTGATATAATTGATCAATTTCATCTGAGGATGGTATTTGTTATCAGGATGTAAAAAAAACAACAAATGGACATGAGGTAGCCTCGTTTTTGAAATTCTATTGTATACATATCTGCAATTTATTAGTAAGTCTGTTAATAGAAAATAATTAAAGTTATTAGATATGATTGTGTGATTAATATTGGCAGTGTAAAATAACAATGTCACACATAATATAAATTCAACAAACTTAGAATCAACTTACATGCAATAACTTTGCCTAGTATGTGATTCTTCGTCAGGTCAATAAGCATTTGTTCATACTTTAGTTTGAAGACTCTGGAGATTATGTTTGGCCTATCTGCTACTTTCAGATTCAACGGATTCAACAATCTATGGATTACAGGCCAGTTTGGATTGCAGGTTAAAGTAATAAATATATTTGGGAAGCTCACATGGCTACATATGGTCATACCATCAAAATAAAGTTGATCCATATAGCGCGGAATGCCAACAAAAGTTGGAGGCAAAATGACTCTTTTACCTTTATTTAGGCCTCTCCTACTTCCATCATCCAATGACTATTGTAAGCTACAAAACTTGTCAACTCAAAGTTTTTTTTGGTTGTTTCTGATCTAAGAAAGCCTTTCTGACTCAACCATAGTATAGCTGTCAACAACAAATTGTAGGAATAGTCTCCTAGAATTCAACAAAGTTATAGATTCATTTGATCTGCATTGTTGATGCAATCCTACCCCGCATGGGCATTGGGTAGAAGACTCTAAGTAGATTGGGCTAGAGATCCAAGGGAAGGCCCTAGGGTTCTCATGAGAACCCTAGGGCCTTCCCTTGGATCTCTGGCCCAATCTACTTGGAGTCTTCTATCCAATGCCCTTGCGGGGTAGGATTGCATCATTCCCTCCACCTTGGAAAGGATTTGACCTCAAATCCCGAGGTTCTTCATACTCTGGGCTCCTTCCCTCAACACCTGTAAAAAGAACAAAAACATATGTATTAGTGGTGTTTGGTATGTTGAAGTAAGGTAAGGTCTGAAAACCCATTTCCTGGGCATCTTCCCATGAAGGAACATGGTTTCTCACCAACTCAATGAGTGGTGCTACAAGTATAGAAAAATATGGGACAAACCTTTTGTAAAAGTTTGTTAAGTCATGGAAGCCCCAAATTTTTCTTATACTTGGTGGAGTGGGCCACTCAGGAATGACCTTTATTCTCTTAGGGTTCATGGGAACCCCTTGATCACTATTTGAAAAATTAAGAAAAGTAACGCAATAAAACATACCTTTTTCTGTATTTTCATATTGATTATTCCTACCAAAAAGTATGACAAACCTAAGGTGTCCCATATGAGTACCTAAGTTTGTATTGAAACTAAAAATAAGAACAAACCTACCTAATGGGTCCCTATGTACACACACCATGAAGATGTTAGGTGTACGAGTGATTTTACAAAAGAGGGTTGCACCACTCAAAACATTCATCATACCACCTATTTTAGGGACTTGGTGCCTAATAATACCTATTTTGGGCACCAACAAAGCACAAGGATTTAAGCTCTTGCGAACCAAACCCTCATCCAACAACTTCTTTACTTGAGGAATAAACTCAAGCCCAAGAGGTGTGGCAATGCTAGCAAGTGTCTTTTTACAAAAGAGAAAATGTGGAGGTTGTCTAAGAGGGAAAGTTTCTTTAATGTTTGTCTTTATTGTAAAATGAGTTTCCTTCTTAGCTAACTCTTGGAGGAGACACTTACCTCCTTACACTTCTCTTTAACCACTAATGGTTGTCCTTCTTCTTGGGGGTAGATTTCTTCACTAGATTCTTCCCCTTTTGCTTCTTCACTTTCACTAGAGGAAGGTGAAGTAGTAGCCTCATCTTGGCTACTATAAATGTCTTGGCCCCTCATAATCATGGTTTTTGTGGTGGGGCATTGAGAAGTAATGTGTCCTCTTCCAAGACATTTAAAGCACTTTATAGAGCTAGTTTTCTCTTGCATACTAGCCTTAGGGGCTTGCTTTTCTATTGTCTTCCCCTTATCATCTTTGGGCTTAGAAGGTGTCACCCCTAAGATGCCTTGACCTTGGTCTTTCTTTGGATAAGAGTGAGAGCCATAAGATTTTGAAGTAGACTTCTTTTTAAGTTGTTGCTCTACCCTTATTTCCCAATCTAAGTTAGCCTCTACATTGTCCTTCCCATGGAAGTATGAGAGGTTAATGTTAGCCTCTTGAGGCTTTCTTTCCTTTTCTCTTCTATGGGAGTGAGGTCTAAGATGTGACCTATGCCTTCCTTCGTAATAGTCACGAAGTTCTTCACTTAGGCTCTTGCAAGAGTTATGACTACTATAGGAGGCATGTTTTTCTCTTTTCATTTCTTTCATTATTTTTCTTCTTTCTTCCTCTCTTATTTTCTTTCTTTCATCTTGACTTATTTCTTCCACTCTTTTTTTTCCTTTTTCTTTTCTCTTTGTTTTTCTTTCCATAACTTGAGGGAACTCAACTCATCTAAGATTCTAGATAAAGGGTCTTTATGACTAGTACCCTCGCCATTAACACTAGATGAATGATGACTCATGTTGGTTCCTAAGTTGTGGTTCTTTCTTGTTGGAGGTTTGAAAACAAAAGGTAAAAGAAACTATGGTTGAAACTAGCCAAAATAAACACTAAAAGAGGTGTGAAAGATAAGGTAAAAAACTAATTGGTAAAAGGAAAGCTATCTAGGCGGTTTGACAATGGAAGGTAAAGGAAATAAGCTATGAAAGTAAGCAAGAAATGTAAACTAGGCGAATCCTAAGAGTGTTTGGATGACCACATTCAAGGTTCCCAACAAAACACTCACTATCCTAAGGAAAAATTGCCAAAATTATTACACACAAATGGAAGTTTGGTAACCTATTGGAGGCTCCCAACACACTTCCAATGAAAGGCCTTTTTGTTACAAAACTTGAAAGCAATGAAGGTAAGTAAATTGCAAATTACAAAATTACAAAACGGTCCTCAATTTTGGTGGTTGTTCTCTCTTTGGTGATTCACTCAATTTGGAGTGCTTCTTAGTCCAATAGCTCTTAAGGTGGTTGGCCCCTTCTTCTTGACTCAAATTCTTCAAGGGATGCACCAATCCTCCTTCCAATTCCCTATATGGCAACCCACAAACAAGGAAACAAAGAGACAAGCAAAACCAAAGACCAAAAAAAATGAAATGAAAGCTAAACCAATGGAGTTTTAACAAGACAATTTTTCAAGGATTATCAACAATTAAAGCAATGAAAAGGACATAGAAGCAAGCTAGGACTCAAAGAGAAACTTAGAATGGCTCTAGAGTAGAGTAAAAAAACTAAAAAAAAAGACTCAACAAACCTCTAGCTTTGGCACTTGTTTTCACATAATTTTCAATTGAAATTTGGAACTAAGATTGGTATAACATAGGCACCAATTATAGAATAAATTTTGAGCCAAAACAACAAGCACACTTCCCTTTCACTTTTTTTTCTGGATACTGATTTTTCTGCCAACTTGTATGATTTTTATATTTTTTCCTTTTCTCCAAATCACTTGTTCTTTTTTTATAACTTTTTCCAGATGTCTGAAAATTCAGTAAAATTTCAGCTCAAAATTCGAAGTAACCAATTCTCAGTAATTTTTACAAGTTTGTATGTCCAAGTGCCAGCACCAGCGATTTTTTTTTTTAAGCATGGTATATTGATTGCCTTGGGCTTACTTTCAACCTTCCTATGTATGTTGAACTCACTAGATTGTTTACCACATTTTAGGAGTTCAATATTCACTTAGGATCAACATTTCAGCCAGCAATTCAATCACCAAAACTCAAATTCACAATAGACACAATCATAAGGAAACCTAAAAGTTCAAGAAAAGGTTCACAATCAAAGACTCTCTAAGAATTTTGCATGAACATGTTAAGGACTAATTAACATGAAAGATTTGACTCAAATCAAATAATATGCTAAAAGAATTTCATACACTCATGAACAAATGAGTTAGACAAAGAAACAAGAAAATAAAATTCAGCACAACATAAGAAATCTTATGTGACAAGTTTCATGACTAGACATGACTTCTATGACAAAACTACAATAGGTGAACAAGTCACTCTAGATTTTTGAGGTTTTCTTCTACTTTAATATTTTTGTAAGAATTTTATGGTTTAGGTTTCAGCCACAAAAAATAACAAGACAAAACTCAAAGGAACCTAAACTCAACACAATTCATGGTTCAAGAACAAGAACAAGAAATTTGAACCATAGAAAATCAAATATAGCTTCTATAGCAAGTTTAATGGTGGAAATCTAAAGAATCATGTTAAAACATTTAGCAAAGACATGTGAGGAGATACATGGAGAAAAATGAAGAAACAACAATGGAAGAGATGGTAAAGCAAAAAATTAATGGAGGTTTAAGGAGCACCTACTTGAAGCTCTTGTGCTCTGATTACCACTTGATGGAGCTTGCTTGTGGGCTTCTATGGAGGCTGGATCTTTAGCTTCAATGAGGTCCTTTAATGGTGATTTTCCACCATGGAGATGCAGCGGAAGACAAAGGAGAAGAGGTAAGAGGCGCCATCCATGGAATAGAGAAGAAGGAGCTTCACCACCAAGATGAGCCTTGGATAAGAAGCTTGGAGAGGATGCTTCAATGGAGGAAAAGAAAGAGGGAGAGAAAGAGAGAGGGGGGAGCACGAAATTGAAGGAAGAAAAAGGGAGAGAAGTTGAACTTTGAGTTGTGTCTCACAAGACTCTCATTCATCAAAGTTACAACAAGTGTTACACATGCTTCTATTTATAGACTAGGTAGCTTCCTTGAGAAGCTTTCTTAGAAAACTTCCTTGAGAAGCTTCTTTGAGAAAACTTCCTTGAGAAGCTAGAGCTTAGCTACACACACCCCTCTCATAACTAAGCTCACCTCCTTGAGAAGCTTCCTTAAGAAGATTCCTAAAGAAGCTAGAGCTTAGCTACACATACCTCTCTAATAGCTAAGCTCACCTCCTTGAGATGAGAAGCTAGAGCTTAGCTACACACCCCCTATAATAGCTAAGCTCACCCCCATGACAAAAACATGAAAATACAAAAAAAAGTCCTACTACAAAGACTACTCAAAATGCCCGAAATACAAGGCTAAAACCCTATACTACTAGAATGGCCAAAATACAAGGCCCAAACGAAGGAAAAACCTATTCTAATATTTACAAAGATAAGCGGGCTCATACTTAGCCCATGGGCTCAAATCTACCCTAAGGCTCATGAGAACCCTAGGGCCTTCCCTTGGATCTCTAGCCCAATCTACTTGGAGTCTTCTATCCAATGCCCTTGCGGGTAGGATTGCATCAACAATGCAGATCAAATGAATCTATAACTTTGTTGAATTCTAGGAGACTATTCCTACAATTTGTTGTTGACAGCTATACTATGGTTGAGTCAGAAAGCTTTCTTAGATCAGAAACAACCAAAAAAAACTTGAGTTGACAAGTTTTGTAGCTTACAACAGTCATTGGATGATGGAAGTAGGAGAGGCCTAAATAAAGGTAAAAGAGTCATTTTGCCTTCAACTTTTGTTGGCAGTCCGCGCTATATGGATCAACTTTATTTTGATGGTATGACCATATGTAGCCATGTGAGCTTCCCAAATCTGTTTATTACTTTAACCTGCAATCCAAACTGGCCTGAAATCCATAGATTGTTGAATCCGTTGAATCTGAAAGCAGCAGATAGCCAACATAATCTCCAGAGTCTTCAAACTAAAGTATGAACAAATGCTTATGGACCTGACAAAGAATCACATGCTAGGCAAAGTTATTGCATGTAAGTTGATTCTAAGTTTGGTGAATTTATATTATGTGTGACATTGTTATTTTACACTGCAATATTAATCACACAATCATATCTAATAACTTTAATTATTTCTATTAACAGACTTACTAATAAATTGCAGATATGTATACAATAGAATTTCAAAAACGAGGGCTACCTCATGTCCATTTGTTGCTTTTTTTACATCCTGATAACAAATACCCATCCTCAGATGAAATTGATCAAATTATATCAGCAGAGATACCTTCACACAAGATGATCCAGAACTGTATTCATTAGTAAAAAACCATATGGTTCATGGTCCATGTGGAAGTCTGAATCCTGGATCTCCATGCATGAAAAAAGGCAAGTGTAGTCGTTTCTATCCTAAAATGTTCCAGCCGCATACTGTTTTAGATGTGATGGTTTTCCAGTCTATCGTAGAAGAAACAATGGTAATGCAATTGAGAAAAATGGTGTTATAATTGATAACAGGTATATTGTACCTTACAATCCAAGATTGCTCAGAAAATACCAAGCGCATATCAATATTGAATGGTGTAACCAAAGCACTTCTATCAAATATTTATTTAAGTACATCAACAAGGGATATGATAGAGTGACTGCTGTTTTGATTGATGAAGATAACATCAAACTGAGAATGGTGGCACCATAATGATGAGATCAAAGAATATCTAGATTGCAGGTATTGTTAAAATTGATCTCTAATTTATCTGATCATCATTGTTATAACAACTAATTCTATCTTCCTAACAGATACATATGTCCCTGTGAATCTACTTGGAGAATCTTTGGATTTCCAATACATGGCAGAAAACCTGTTGTTGAAAGATTACACTTCCATCTTCCAGGCCAACATAGTGTTCTCTATGAAGACCATGATGATATTGATGATGTATTGTCTAAGCCAAGTATCTCTGATTCAAAGTTTATTTCATGGATGAACACCAACCAAAATTCTGTTGAAGGGAGAAATCTTACTTATGCAGAATTTGTTTCTAAGTTTGTATACAATCAGAAGAAAAGATGTTGGCACCTTAGGAAGAAAGGTATACCATTGGCAGATTACTATGGGTTCCACCAATTACAGGGAATTATTTTATTTGAGAATGATGCTTACTGTTTGTAAAGGACCTACCTCATTTGAGGATTTAAGAACAGTTGATAATGTTCAGTATTCTACATATAAAGAAGCATGTTTTGCTATGGGATTTTTACAAGATGATAAAGAATTTATTGAGGCAATCAAAGAAGCAAAAGACTGGGGTTCAACACATTATATAAGAAAGTATTTGTGTTGTTACTTTTAACTGCAACAATGAGCAAACCTGAACAAGTTTGGGACCAAACTTGGCATTGGATGGCTGATGACATTGTCTATAATTATAAAAAATCCATCAACAAGTACAAGTTAGTGCTAATTTCCCATCAGACAAATCAATATTGATATGGCATATAATTTGACTTTTTTCTCTTTTGTGTATTAGCATTGCAGCTTGATGATAGAACTCTTCAAAATTTGGTCTTGCTTGAAATTGAACAACTGCTGCAAGAAAATCAAAGATCGCTAAGAGACTATCCTTCAATGTCATATCCAGAGGATGCGAATTTTCCAGCTTATCTAGACAATAGCCTTATATTAGCTGAACTGAACTACAACAATGAAGAACTTAGATCAGAGTTTGAACATCTATTTTCTCACATGACAGGTACATTAAGTACAGAGCAATTTACCCCTCTGAAAATTATTATGTGCATTTCCTTCTTAGCTTTTCTCATCTATAAATTAGTATTTTAACTTCATTCATTTATCTTTAAATCTAATACCACATATCGATGATTTCAAATGAACAAGCTTCAATTTACAACCAGATTGTTGAAGCTGTTAATAAAGATGAAGGTGGTATGTTTTTCCTCTATGGATATGGAGGTACATGAAAAACATACATTTGGAAAACACTTGCAAGTTCACTGAGAGCTGACAATAAAATTGTAATAATGGTAGCCTCTAGCGGCATAGCTTCTCTGCTATTGCCTGGAGGTAGAACTGCACATTCAAAATTTAAAATTCCAGTTCTAGTTTTTGAAGACTCAACTTGCAATATCCATCAAGGAACTCAATCAGCTGAGCTATTAAATCAGACAAGTCTAATCATTTGGGATGAAGCACCCATGGCTCACAAATTCTGTTTTGAGGCACTTGATCACAGTCTTAGAGATATCATCAAACACAACTCAAAGGACAATAAAATCTTTGGAGGTAAAGTCATGGTCTTTGGTGGAGATTTCCGGCAGATCCTGCCAGTCATTCCAAGAGGGAGCCGCTCTGATATTGTTAACGCAACCATTAATTCCTCTTATCTATGGGATCACTGTCAGATCTTGAGACTGACAAAAAACATGCGTTTACAAAACAACATGCAAGCAACAGATCAAGAAGAAACTGCAGCTTTTGCACAATGGATTATAGATATTGGTGATGGTATTATTGGAGATGAAAATGATGGCTATGCTACTATTGAAATTCCACAGGAACTATTAATCACAGAATATAATGATCCTATTCATAGTATAATTAGCTCTACATTTCCAGATCTATCTCATCATCACAATGATCCTGAATACTTCCAAACCAGAGCAATATTAGCTTCCACAAATGAAACAGTGCAACAAGTTAATGATTATATGCTTACAATGATACCGGGTAATCATATAGTAAATTATCTTATTCTGTTTTTCATCTTTTAATCAACTTTCCTGGATTTTACATTTTTGGTTGGTGAATTTGTTTTTTTATGTCTAAAATATTGATAGGTGAACAAATGGAATATCTAAGCTCTGATTCAGTTGACAAATCCAAAACCATTGAAAGTTGTCATCTCCGCTCACTAACAACTGAATTTATGAATTCATTGACAACATCTGGCTTACCCAATCACTGTCTCAAACTCAAGATTGGAACACCAATAATGCTATTAAGGAACTTAGACCAAACTCAAGGGTTGTGTAACGGTACTAGGTTAATTATCACAAGACTAGCAAAACATGTTATTGCAGCTGACATAATTTCTGGGACAAATATCAGAGATCATGTTTATATCCCACGAATGTCTATGTCGCCTTCACAGTCACCATGGCCTTTTAAGCTATTGAGGAGACAATTTCCGATAATGCTTTCTTATGCTATGACAATTAATAAATCCCAAGGACAATCACTATCTTCAGTTGCACTTTACTTGCCAAAACCAGTTTTTTCACATGGCCAACTATATGTTGCATTATCAAGAGTCAAGTCAAAGAAAGGACTTCGAATTTTAATACATGATCAGGACAAAAAAAATTACTTCAACAACGAATGTGGTTTTCAAAGAGGTCTTTACAAATATTAGAAGGTAAATCCAATTTATTTTCAATTACAAATTTAATTCTAACCATAACTGGATTTTCTTCTTACTCATATGATCTCTGATATACAGTTAAAACATCATCAAATGAGTCAATCTATAATTCATTAATTTTAAAAAAACCAGTCTTCCTTTATGGAGTGCATTTTCTTATTTGCTGCATTTTAAATTTTCATCCCTTTTCATGAACTCCAAATTAACCATTTCTTTCATGAATTGCACGAAAGAAAATAAAATGCTTATCTCAATTTAAATGCTACCATTTAGCAAATGAATTCTATATGTTACTCTGCCTGTTTTCCAAACATGATACACTTATTATTATTCTTTTAGTAGAACCATTTATCTTTTCTTAGATAATCAATTGGCCTTGCAAAATATTATCTATGCCAAATCATTATCGACTTCAGCATTAGACAGGTCATTCATCTGATGATGCAAATTGTATTTATAACAATACAAAAAATTAGCTTACTCTTTGTTATATTCAGCAATAAAAATACCTCTTCACCTGCCTCAACCACCACAGTCTTTCATACTTATCATTCTGCCAATTCACGTCCAATCTTTGAACAGAACATTCAATGCTCCACGGTTCCCAAACCACTTAACTTGCTGTCACTTACACCCCCCCCCCCCCCCCGAAAAGCAATGACCCTTCCATCACCCACTACTTTACATTATCAGACCACGGTTCATTTCTTTGCCACCTTCATTTCAACTCTAACCAAATTTTTCTCTCAAAGCGACTACCACCATGTCTCCTGCTTCATCCACCGCTTCAAGCAAGGTAAGCCTAAACCCAAACCTGACTGCATGTTCATTCATTTCTTGATTTTTCTCTTGCATTTGGTTACATTTTTCATCCATATCCCGAACCAAAATTCAACATCTTGCCATCTATGTTTTCTTAAGTTTTCGAATTCCAATTTAGGACAGACATATTGAACAATTCTGCTTTTGAATTCATCATTGTCTCACTCAACTTTCTTTCCTGTGGCAAAGCCCTAATTCAATTTTCCCTGCTTCTACTTCATTTATTTGTGCCCATTGTGTTAGGTTTCTTGCATACTACGTTATCATCTATCTTACCCTTTAGATATTAGAAACGTTTAAATGTTATTTTTGTCCCTCACACTTTTTGCATTCATGTTGTGCTTTTATCGCAATCCATGTTGAAATTGGACATTTTGTTGATACTAATTCAAAAACATGTTCCAGTGATTTTGATGTTCTATTATTAAATACATAGTTAGAAATTTATATATTAATTTACTTCTGTTCATTGGTAACGAATCCAGAAAATTATTCAATAATTTTGAATGATGCTACTATATTGTCACTATCAATGAACCCTAGGTAGCATGTCATCTAGAATAACATTTGACTCATGCATGTAGGAAAAAACAGCCTATGCATATCCTGTGTGATTATACCCTATCCAAAACAAAACAGATACAATATTAAGTTAAATCTTTTTAAATGCCTATTAAATTTCGTAGCATTCTATTACCATTATTTCGAACTATTGTATTAAGATTCTAAGTAGTTCAGTTATCTGCACCATCTATTACATTGTTTTTATGATGTTGAATCTGCCCTTTCAAACTTTCTTGCTTTTGGTCCTTCATTACCATTATGAAGTGTATTTTCTTATTTGTTCGATCATATCATCTCTGATATACATCATCTATTATATTCTCTTTATAATCCTGATTCTGCTCTTTCAAAGTTTCTTGCTTTAGGCCTTTAATTCGAATCATGAAATGCATTTTCTTATCTGTTCGATCATATGATATCTGATTGAGAACTTTTGTTGCTATTGTATTTGCTTTTGCTGCATTTTCTGATCTCTGCAATGTTCTGTATTCCTTATTTTCATGCTTTGCATCTAATTTCCCGCGTCTTATATTGTATGCATCTTCTCTTATCTTATTTTAATTATCCTAAATTAGAACTGTTAAATCCAATTACTACTACATTGCAACAACACAACAATTTAGACCTGCAGACCATTGAATTAGTCAATATGCATGTTTTTTAAATGCTAAGTCCATTTTTTTTCTCATTGCACTGCAGTTGAGATTGCCTGCTATCAGAAAACCATTGATATTGCAATTTAAAGCTGTCTTCCATTGTGACAAGGTTAAATCAAAGTCTTCCTTTCCATATTTTATCCTTTGTGCTTCGGATATTGTTTTTCCTTTTTTAAATACTTTTTCCCCATTGCAGGACGCCATAGAAATACCAGGCTTCTATCAGCGCCAATGGCTACCAAATTATCCTGAAATTGTTGAATTTAAGTATGATGGGGAAACCTACGAAATTCAAGTCAGACAACACAAAGGCAAACTTTACTTTGTTAATGGCCTAACAAGATTGAGGACAGAACTGCAGATTTATGAATCTGTCACGATAAATTTCCTGGCCTGCGACCACCCTTCAAAATTTGACCTCCACTTCACTCCACCATTAGACCAGCAGAAATGCAAAAGGCGCCGTGCAACAAGAAAACACATCTGGACATATAAAATCACCCAATCAATGCTAGGCGCACCATATCCATTTATATCTTCCATACAAATATTAATTTCAATGCCTAACTCTTTTTTTTCCCTGCAGCAACTTCCAGCCTCTGTCACACAATGCCTAATCCACTGTGGTGATCATATAACAATTCTCAGAAGATTCGGACCTCCACTGCAATGGAATGTAGTTGTGCTCGACAAAGGCATCGGTGACAAGTATGTCACTCTCCCTTGGTACAAATTCCTTCAAGAAGGTGATTTTAGCCATGAAAACGAGCTCTCATTCTACTATAGGCGTGCTGAGAAGATCTGGGAGGTTGTCATCAGGCATGCAATTGATTGGGATGATAGTGATATAGATTAGGAAAATCTACCATCTTATTTTGCAAAACAATGTTTGTTTACGTTTATTTTCAACATCTTTATATTTATCTTTGAACAATTTGACATTACAACTAATTTATATGAATGTTATTCCTATTATCTTTTTACAATGCCTTTTTTTTTATTCTTCAATCGAAAATCATTTAGATAAAAGACCCGTGCATGCGCACGGGTTACCGACTAGTTATAAATAAAAATATACTCCACCAAGCATTATAAAGTTACATAACTCTAATCTGATTTTCTAATTACATTTATTGCAATTTGCACAACTCTTAGAACCAGCATTTTTATAAATAAAAATACACTCCACCAAGTTGACATAAGCTTTAGTACCTGCCGTTAAAAAAATATACAACTAGGATAAATGCTTACAACCCTGCTTATTCTTCAGTCTAATACTAACTGTTACGAAAAAGTGATACATTTGATGGCTTCCTCTTCATTGCGCTCAATTCAAAATCCTCATAAGTCTATAAAATTGGCTGCTAGATCTTGTGAACACCATAACCTGCATCCTCTGATTTCAAACTGTCATTCCAATTCTCAAATTCTGATCCACCAAACATTACTTGCTTGATCCCCACAAAACTATCACAAACAAAAACCAAAAATAAATAAATCATGGAATTGAAACAAAATATCCAAGGGGTAAAATTAAAAGATAACTAAAACTTTTTATCTAAATCTCAACATGCTCTCTCTCACTTCAGAGAGAGATTGACAAGGAACAATCAAAAAGATAATCTAAAACTATTTTCTAATATTCTGCTCATGCAAATTATCAAAATAACTGCTCATTCCTAAATAGCTTTGGTTAGTGACTCCCTCTGATCCATAGAATTTCTGTAGTACATAACTGAACCAAAGTAATTATTCAATAGAATAAAATGGAGATCATACTCGGAGCTTATCTGTGTCAATGCATTTATCAAAACATCCAGAAGCAATGGTTCAACAGTTCCAATATCCACCCTGTTATACCACAGGAAGAAATTATTAGTATTTGCATTTCACATTACATTAACATGTACAAGGAATATGCAATTGGTGCTTCACCATATTCGAGCCAAGTTGTCTTGCAACTCGAGATCCCCAATGTTGTAAAATGTAGTTGGTTCCACATTTGCTCCTTGAATATAATCATAACTCGGTCGTGCATCCATTGGAGACTGTGACAGCTGAAGGAACAATGCTAGTTCTATAAGCAACAATGTCTTGTTTGAATAATACACAGAAAGTTATAAATAAAGGAGGAAAGGAGACAGAAAATTTGGTATCCAAGGAAGAAGAGAAAACTTACTTGCATATTCATGGCATTGCATCCACCAAGACGTCCGATAATGTGCCACGCTCGAATTGTCTGCAAAGACCCAAATTCAACACAATTTTCAACTAAATGCACACGTTCATCATGGATAATGTACAACAAAAATAGTCATAGAGCAAAGTTCCTTACATCACAAATTAAGGATACGTCTTTTGTCAATGGAACATTGTAAAATTCAAACCATATGTATGAGTTTGAAAAATCAAATCTGGAAATACCAGCATTAGGTGTAAGATAACAGAATATTTTTTGAATAAAAAAAGAAACAGATTATTTTTTTTTGTATCATGTGCATACTGCATTCCAACCCAAAAGCAGAAATAAATGAGATTATTATCAAATGAAACATTGACAGACCACTTTTTGAACCAAAAGTAAAATGTGAAAGGCATCGACTAGTTTATTATGCATGTGAAACTTCTAGTTCTACCTCCATTAGATTAAATTTATTTCTTCAATATTCCGATTGTTAATGAGAGCAGGCAAAGAGAAAGCAAGAAACATAATATGAAACCATGTTGGACTTATCTGGTTTTCTGTTAGTATATAAAGAGAAGGGAGAGTTAGTTAATATAGTTAGACTACTAATGAGTTATTTAGTTAGTTAGAGGGGTTTATTAGATATAAATAGGGGAAGAAGGATAGGAGAGAGGGGGATCTTATCATTTGTAGATTGAGAATTAGCTCTTTATGAAAGGAAAAATCCTTTGATAAGGGTTAACTCTTGGAGGAGAGTTTTCTCTCCTATTTTTTGTTTTTTTCTTACTAGTCAATAAAAAATTTCTTTCCTTTCTCATTTCAATTCTTGGTTCCTAACAATTGGTTCAACCTACTGGATCTTCGAGGGACCAACAATGTTAGAGATGGAGGAAGCACAAAGTTGGCATAAGAGGGTGCTGCCAGCATTTGTGGGGGAAGGCCCAATTGGTTGGATTGCTAGGGCTGAAAAATTCTGAGGTACATGAAATTCCTTCATTCAATAAGCTGCAATATGCATTCATGAGCATGGAGGGTGTTGCGATGCATTGGTTCTACATTTGGAGCCAAGAAACATAGATTCAGATTGGGAGTCATTTTCCACAGCTTTGATCAAAAGATTTGGAGATAACTATGGTAGTCGTGTCTTCGAAAGATTGACTATCTAGAAGAAAGAAGAGCAAGCTGTGACAGAAACCTGAATCGAAGAAAGGAAGACTTTCACAGTGTTCTTGAAAGAGAGGACCAACATTTCAGAGCTGAAACGCATGCTGCGCATATTATTCAATGAAGAGGCTGATTGCCAGGCAACTGAGCAAGACAAAAATAGCATGGGGGGAAGTGGGTCAGAACGCAATGAAGTAGAGGCTAGTTCTTGGACAAGAAAGGTGGAATTACCCACCTTTGATGGAAGCACAAAATAGGGAACTGACTTGAAGGGTAAGAGTTTTGGGTGTGATGATGACCCATTGCAGTTCTTGAAATCAGAAAACAAAAGTAAAGGTACAGTAATCAAGAACTACACACTTTGTGGTGGAGAAGAAACCAAAAATGATGAAGCAAAATTAGTAAGAGAAACAAAGATTGAAAAGGTTATGGAGGAAGAAGTTGATCCATTGTTAAAGAGGGAGAAGCACAAGGAAAATAGAGTGATGATGTGGGCTGTAAATACAATTTTCTTGATAACCCAATAACAAATATGATCAAGAAGGAAGTCGAAGCTGGTGATGCAACCAAGCCTCATTGTTTTCAAGATTCATATTTTCATAAAAAGGTTGTTATGATGAAACAAAAATCATTCATGAAGGTGGTTGGAACATCAATGGTGTCGGAATCTTGGAATGTCAACTTGGTGGGTGAGCCTTTAGCATTAAACTTTGTTGTGTCTATGGATAACAGACTGACAATGGAACCAAGGCAGAAGGGATGTACAGAGGCAGTCATGATGATTCAGGTTATACGGAGTCCACCCTCGCCCCCACCACCATTGAAGCTGTCGGACCTGAGTTTGTATGAAGTGGTTAGTGGGTTTACAATTGATCCCCCATGGAGGGACACCAAAGAGGTACATCTTGTTAGAGTAAATGATTTAGTTCTGAAGGATGAGAAAGATGAAGGGGAATTTTTGGAATTCTACGAAGTGTTTCCAATTTTTACGTAGTGGGTCAGGCCCAAATGGGCTGTCAAATTGGGATTCAAGAGGAGCAGAAACTGGGCGTTCAAACTGGGCAGCAAGATTTATACTACTAAATTTGGAGCCCTGTGTAGCTGATGCAGCACCACACATAGAGGTCCGGATTATTCAGAATTTGCTTCCATCCCAACCTCCAATGGAGCCATAGAACTCAACCCTGCATGCAAGGGCAGTGGGTCATTCCTAGTTAAGCTACAAGGGGTGCAATTGTCTTTCAGCAATCGAAGAAAAATTGAGGAAGTTTCAGTGTGCAATTCCAGTTTTCAAATTCCAACCATGAGGACAAGGTTATTTTAGGAAGGGTGTCTTTCTAGGATATAAGGAGAAGAGAGAATTAGTTGATATAGTTAGACTACTAACGAGCTAGTTGGTTAGTTAGAGAGGTTTATTAGATATAAATAGGGGAAGAAGGATAGGAGAGAGGGAGATCTTATCATTTGTAGATTGAGTGAGCATTAGCTCTTTGTGAGAGGAGAAATCCTTTCTGAATGTAAAACCTTTGGAGGAGAGTTTTCTCTCCTATTTTCTGTTCTTTTCTTACTAGTCAATAAAATTCTTTCTTCTATTTCTCATTTCAATTCTTGGTTCCTAACATTTTCTTACAAATGAGAAACAAGAAAGCATGGGGGCAAGGGAAGTTTGTGATAGGCCTATAATTAAAGTGTATAACAGAAGGTGTGAGAAGGGCAGAAAGGGGATTCTACCTAAGAATGTTGTGGCAAATGAACAGGCAGTTAGTGAGCGTGGGGAGAGATAAGAGCTTGTTTGATTCCCTTTTCTCTTTTTAGTTTTAAAAACTGTTCTCTATAACAGTTTTAGACTACCCAACCATTGATTTCCGATCTACAGTCTATTAAGTTTTAAAAATTGTCTCTAGAACAATTCCTAAAAATAAATAAACAGAAACAGGTGGAAGATGTTCTCATTTTCTCTTCTGTTTTTGCCTTGTTTGGTTTCTTTCTCTTTTTGAGTTTGCATTGTGGACTTGGATTTTACTGTAGGAGATACAGGAGCGCAAACCTCTATAGGAGAGTTCTGTGATGTCTTTGCATTGTTGGAGATCTTCGTGGTTGCTATGAATTTGCACAATTGCCTTAGACCTCACTCTGTATTTTACCATGTCAAATGCCTGGGGTATGTGCCACGTGTGTTATCAAAATAACAAAACTTCTTTAGGATTCATTGGAGGTGATTGCGAGTTTTTGGTTTTTGATTTTCAAATACAATTTTCAAACTAAAACATGTTTGACAAAAATAGAACTGAAATATTTTTAAATCATTTTCGAAACATTTTTACGCTCATTTTCAAAACCAAGAAAAAAAAGTTGTGAATTTGGTTTCTAGTTTAAGAAAACACACCCACATTTGACGCTAAGACTTTTTTGTTCCAACCACCATCAATACCACCTTCATCATCGCCACCACCGCCACACCACCATCATTATCACCACCACAACTACCAGCACCACTACCACCACCACCACCATCCTCATCGCCATCACCATTACCACCGGCATTGTCACCACCACCACCACTATCTCCATCACTGCCACCATAACCACCACCAACGTCGTCACAACTACCCCCACCAACATCGCTACCATCACCACCGCCACTATCGCCACTGCCACCGCGATCACCGTTGGTATTTCTACTGCCACTGCTGCGGCTGACATCACCACCATCACCATTGTCATCATCACCACACAAAAGCACTCTTAAACTAATTATAATACGATATGAAACTTTTAAAATGAGTTTATTTTGAAACTAATTAAAAGTTGGTTTAAAAAAATTTTGAAACTAAAACTAAAATACTAAAATCTAGTTGTTATTTTTTAATATTTCAAAACTTAAAACTAAAAACCACCCCAAACAAATAGTTTTCATCTATCAAACAAGATTTTTGATTTTTTTTTAATTTTCAAAAAACTAGAAAACTGTTTTTTGTAAATGAAAAGAAACAGGCTCTAAGTGTCCTCTTGGAAAGAATTCTAAGCCAGAGGTATCCCAATATCCAAATATTTTTCCCTACCCTCTACCATCCTCCACTTCCCTATATATTCTCTCCACTTCCACTAATTGCATATTCATTTGCCATATCCCACTTTGGTAAATGCTCTTTGCTGCCCCCTCTTTAGTCTCTTCACTCCCACTAATTGTCTGTTTATTTGTCATAACCCTCTTATAGGTAAATTCCCCTTGTTGCTCTCTCACCCCTTTTGTTATACATACATAATAGGGGACTCTCCATTTGAAACACACATAACAAGAAAACTTGGTGTTATATCAACATGTTAAGTTGAATTTCTCATAAGTCCTCTCAGTTTCATTTGTCACACCTCACACCAATCAAGGGGCATATGATGGCCAAGATCAAGGCTAGCTCCTCAGTCCTAATTGCAATCACAATGACAACCACAATTTAAAACCTTGATTAAGTTGCTACTACAATCTAAACAGATTGTTTTTCCAATAATGGGATATCAACAATCTTTTAAAAGGAATACCTACATTAAAACATCTATTCTGAACCAAAGGCACACTGGATATGAGTGTAGGACATATTTATATCTAGTTGGAAATCCAATGGTTTGGATAGTATAAATCCCATTTTAAGACTGCTTCAAGAACCAAGGGATGCATTTCAAAAGAAACCAACCAAAACCACAGAATAGTTACGATTCCGAATTTTACATGCATGAATAAGATGATAGAAACAAGGTATCTTATTAGAAAGAATAAGGGTTTCCTCCTCTCAATACAGTGCTTAACTCACAAAACTTCCAGGGTCTACACCTCCCAATATCCAAAGGCCCCAATTATCTCACAAATGACAAGATACACTCTTTCACCTCCCCTTATTTTTCAGGCACATGCCTTATTTCTTCAACCAACTACTAACTAAGTAATTAACCAATGGGTATCAATCATAAGTATAGGTAACAGTTCCAATACACCCAACATTTTTCCAAGCCTCCGTGTGGAACAAAGTCAGATTCTCAGACCCAAAAACCAATCACATAACAAACTCAGAAGTGTTCAATATAGCATGTCATAAAAATGTTAGACTAAGTAACTAGCTTAACCAATGGCTTCAGATAAGAAACTTATGACCAATAAGGAAATAAGAAGGTAAAATAAATTGAGTTTCTCCTAAGCTAAAATCAAATTATGCATTTCATCTCTTGGAGAAGTAAAATAAGAGAACTTCTATAGAAGTTAAGCACATAAGTTAAGTTTAACTTATGGGAGAAGTTCAATTTATTTTACTATGTTATTTTCTTTTCTTATAAGTGCTTATAGAGAAGTTTATTCAAAAAGGCCTTAGTAGTTTACTATTTGAATTTAGCAGAAACTCCATTTCAGTCCCTTTCCTCTTCAAATAGCACCCAATTTCAGTTTGCAACTCCTTAAAGTACCACTTATATGCTAATCATAAAACCAAACATACATCTACCACGTAAATGCCGAATGGTAGACTGACCAGTCTGGCAGTACCAGTGTACCACGCGAGAGAGCAACATATACCGACATTAGGCTACAATTAATAATTCATATATCCAAAATAGGAATTAGAAAATCCCAGCAACACCTCCATCTTAAATAATCATCTTTTTTTCCTTTTAAACATCAAATTGACTCAAACCATGACATTTGGCCTTTTATCTGACCTAAACTCAACTTAGAACAACCACCAAAGTTTCAGGGTTTATGTCAAAGATTTAACTTGAATTTGAGCTGGATTCAGTGACAACTTACTCAATTGTTAAACTAAACAGTTGCTGTCCATAACAATTTAATGCAAATTACTCAAACCACTACTCTTAAGAACAAAATAAATCTGACCAATTTAAAGTTTAAAGTCATTTGACTTAAGGTATTCGCGTATTCAAAAAGAAAAAGTCCCGCTCCCTTCCTCATAGAAAAGCACTTCTTAGTTCTTACAGCTTCACATTTTAAGTTCATCTGTATACAGTTTAATAACTTAATGAGAGGTGACTACACCAGTAAATTCTAGAACACCAAACTGAGGAGAAATTTAAATATCATAATAAGAAGCATGTAACTACACCAGCACAAATAATGGAAAAAACTGCATGGTACAATTACATATATAGGCATGGTTGAACTTACTTGTTAAATGACACTTTCATTGGTTTTCCTGATCCAGTCTTTGTGTGCAATATTTTGCTCCTTTTCTTTCTTAGTCTGTCTTCCAACTGCAAAAAAATATCAAGCTCATTTGATTTAAACACAAATAATATCCCTCGGTATCAAAATTCAAAGTAGCTCAAAGTTGCTACTCTTTAATTTTCAACAACTCAAAAAGTAACAAACAGCAGCACACTAAGAAACAAAATACCCCCCCGCCCCCCAGAGAAGATAGAGTCTGCAATGCAATGCAGAAGTTATCAAACCATCAATAAAGTGATGCTTACTTTGGATTGTGCTGCTTGGGGGTCCTCTAGAAAACTCCCGAGAATGTTACCAAGTTCTGGATCTCTATCATAATCCTTCCCTGGCCTACCTGTATATGGTCCTCGACCTGAATATCCACTATCATCATCTTCATTTTCTTGTGCTTCTTCTTCATCAATGTCTTTTGCATCCCTTCTTGCATACATTCCTTGAGCCAAAAACCCATCGTCACCATCATCCTCAAGCTCTTGATCTTCTTTAACAATGTCTATACTGAAGTCCCTACCATTCAAATCCTTCTGTCGATTTCTAGCACTACATAAGAATATCCTTGTTCTGACATGGCTCAGGGATAGCCGCGGAACCGTTGAAGATCGCACAAAGTGGTTGTCATGGGAAAAATGTTTGGAGCATGTAATGGTAGTGCAAGAAGGAAGGGGAGCAGCAAAAAGGTGTAACACAATCATGGATTGTATAAGAAATTTGTAAGTGAGGAGTGTATTGTAGTCAGTCGGTTCAAACCTTAAAGGCAAGTTTGGCCTTGGACCTCTATTAACCTGCACCATAATGTCACAAGAAATGAATATATTACACAAATTCCAAGTAATCCCAACTTTCCTAGCTCAGCATAACCACCAATTAATTTTCAATTCAAACAACAAAATACATGAAATGAAATGGTCTATGACTCTATGCTTGGTCCACTAGAAGTAAGCCAACCCAAATGACAAAATTTTCAATTTTGTATCAGACCAGGGAGTAAAATAAAAATAACCACTTGTACCAAAAAGCAAAAATAACCACCAACAGAGTTGTGAAATTTGAAATAATAACTATAAAAAAGAAACAAGAGAAACAGTGTTCCAGAATCTCTTGAAGAACCATGCTATTGCTAGCCTAATAGGTTAATACAACGTCATCTTGCAAAATATAAGCACCACAAAGCAGCAAATAGCATGATATGCCATGATGAAGAATCAGAAAGAGAAAGGGTCATGAAAAAGACAAGCTATTTGAGGAAACAGGCGAAGTAAGCAAAAGGGTAAAAAATAAGGGAAAGGAAAAAGAGAAAAAAAAAAAAAAGGACCACGAAGAGCACAGAAGGCTTATCCAGCGAGGTTAAGTGCAAACTGGAAAGATTAGTACTAGAGCTGGCAAAATTGAATATATTCCAACAATTCAAAAGAAAAGTTGGCTTTGTTGAAATAGATAAATTGCTAAAAAGGAAGCACATGAATATAAACTTAAATACCAAGAATTGCTTATGGACTTAAGTTGCTCATAAACTACCAAGAAAAGTAGACCTGTTTGAAATAGATAAATTGCTAAAGCATGAATACAAAATTGCTCATGAAATTAAGTTGTGCAATATTATAAGCAATTTATTATTATTATTACTAATTATTATTTGATCCTATATACAAATGAGTAATGACTAATGACCCTTAACTGTCAGCACAAAAGGGCAATTCCAAAACAGAAAACAACGTGAAGTAGAGAACAAATGAAAGAAGTTGAGGAATGAAAAGGATGCGCACTGAAAATCAGAAAACGGAAACAAGAGAGCAGATGTTTATACTATCACACAGGACAAATAGCAACAGAAACGAGAACAGAGTAAACCCACTTAATATTCTGAAAAGATATAAAACAAGCCATAAAATCCTGAACCGCTCATAAAACTTTCAATATATGCATATATGCCAATCATAAACTGGTTCCAGTCACAACCACAACCAAAACAAAACCCAAATAAGTTCACAATTATATGCTCAATGCTCCTATTTCCAATTACAGATAGCACAGCACTTGGTGTCAACCACCTTCAAAGCAGTGCATGTAATTCCTACCTAATGAATATCAATAATAGAAAAACTTCTGCGAAAGGGTATTATATATTCAATTGTCTAGCATGCCACGAGCATTTATTCCACAGCCACATTCAGTCAGGTCCAAATGATAAGAAATAAAAAAATCACACAGCTTTTCTTCCCCATTTCCAATTTGAAAAATAAAAAATGGTACTCAATGGCAGCATGGCAGCAGCATAACAAATCAGAGGTGAAGGCTAAGAAAAGTACCTGGTTCTACAGACAGTGTTGAGCTTGAGTTCTGTTCAGTCAGTGTTGTTTCTTTCTTTCTTCCTTCCTTTCCGCTTTCGTTTCCTATCTCATCTCACTTTCTTTCTTTCATATCTTCTTTTTTTCCAGCAATAACCGTGTCGTTTTTTTTAAAAAAAAAAAAATGCGTGAACCGGTCTGGGTCACGAAACCCGCCTATTCACTTGTCCAACCAGAAAAGCAGTCGGGTTGCAGCGAGCTGATGACATGCCGAATGTGCTGACTCGAACCGGTTGATCCATCGACCCGACAAATTAATTGAGTCCAATTTTTAAAATTATGATTTTTTTCTTAAAAAAAAATATTTGATTTTTGCAATTGTTTTACCGTTTTTATTTTAATTCATCTAATATATGCATTTTCTATTTTAATTCTGATAATATTTGGTTGGTTTTGCATTCGTCTATGTTAAAGCTTGATAAAAAAAAAAAGTTAAAAGTAAAAGCAAATTATCTATGTATTATACGGAAAAAAAAAAAGATATGGTACATAAAATAAAACAAAATAAAAAAATAATAAAACCCCAAAATAATATATTCGATAAACTAAAAGTATATTTAAGTAATATATATATATATATATATATATATATATATATATATAAAATATACACACTAAAAATATAAATCACATTAAAAATTATTTTAATTTATATTTTAATTTTTTTATCAATTAATTTCTATATTAATCTAAAAAGAAATATCATTAGTCTCTTATATTAAAATGAGAAATTACATCAATGTTCTTTGAGGTCTTTAAGAAAACACTTAAACTCTGGATAAGTCAAGGTAAAAATAAAAAAATAAAAATACTTAAACTCTGGATAAGTAAGGTCTGTTTCTCCTAATGAATCGGATGTGTGTGTGTGTTATTTGTTTTTTATTTAAATTATTTTAAATTTTAAAAATTATTCTCATGGATATTAAAATGTAACCAAACATTTCTTTAAAATATTTGATAATGATATTCTCTTGTTGTATTCCTAGGAATAACATTCATGGGAATGTAAAAGAATTTCGTGAAACAAACGACCCCTAGTATAATAGGGCTAATATTGATCTTATAATTAGTTTTGACTCATTGAAATGAAGCTTTGAAGCTTTGTGAGATAGCCTTTGTACCACCTTAAAATATACAATTACAAATACACTTTAAATACCTTTTTTCATTTTTATAAACAACTAAGTTCAAAATCCTTTTTATAAACGTCGTAACAAAACACGAAAAAATAGGGTAAATTTTTCACTGAAATAAAAGTTTTCACAAAGGCTTCTCAATTCTTTTCTTTTTAATGAAAGCTATCAACTTGAAAAGAAAATAGTCTATTTTTGAAATCATATACAACATACGTATTTACAAAATATTTTTTCATTTAAAGCCACAAGTTGATATACATAATAATTAGTTAAACTTTAAATATAACACCTTACATCTTTGTGTGTGTGTGTGTGTGTATATATATATATATATATATATATATATATATATATATATATATATATATATTACTTAAATATATATATATATATATATATATATATATATTACTTAAATATCTCACGCATTATAACATCTTGGGTCCACACTCTCATTAAGCCCACTGGCATCAATGGTCTTATGCAAACATTGCTAATAAGTCTCCCATGTTTTAATGGTCTTACACAATATACGAATGACAATTGGGAGGACATATCTCATGTTGGTACATGACATGACACTCTTACCAACCATGGATATGGCTCCGCTATAGGCAAGAATGCCAAGTGGGGCCCATAAGTCCCCTAAACTAACCAAAAATGCCCTTAGTTGGGTTATCACAACTCAACATTCCCCGTGTTCCTTTGAACTATCCCTCAATGTACCTACTGTATGTCATCCATCTCTTTTCTAACAATTCTCCACTCAACATTCATGATAAGAAGCATCGATCCCCGAACAATGGTTGCGCAGTACATGTGAATAGATGTTAGAGGACGTTTTTCCACTAAGTATAAGGTCATACCCCCAACTCCCGACATAACCATCTCTCTAACTCTAACACACTTTCATAATGTGCTTGCCAAGTCTTTTCCTTTTCCTCATAATGCATGTCAAAACACATGAAGTTTCTGGCTACAAAATATTCTTCATTGTGCACACCACAAAGCAACAAGAAAGAAAGGAAATTAACTTTCTTCCCTCTCTAGGGTCACCATTAATATGCACCCTCAAGTGGGTAAGCTCACTCCTCATACACACAAATCAACCAACATCATCATAAAAAACACAATCAATTCATGAACATCAATTTAATACAATGAGGGTCAGACACCCTCGGACCCAAAACCAAAGTGCAAATTATAACTCAACATCATATGATAGAAGAAATCTCATCATAGAAGCAATCTCATAATATATTTGCATGTAAAAACATCCAATAAGCATTAGGAATTTAGTTCATCAAATGGTATCCCAAAGTCCAAGTAAAAATCCACACAATTCACAATAAATCAAAAAGTAGCGTATACTCTATTTTATCCTAGTGTAATACAACCATCTTATAAAATCAATATCTCAATCATTACTTAATGTAATTTCATAAATACTATCACTATATAAAACCTCGAGTTTCTAGTTTTGAAAGTAGTATCACACATCATCATAGGACCACTACACACGGAGAACTAATCCTTTTACTAACACATGTTCGAGATGGACAACAATTAGAATCTCTTGCACATACTTCTCCCCATTTTAATTAGCTTCCTAGTCAAAAAAAGTAAATAAAATTATGAGTGACCCCTAATTTTAAATTTTATCATGTCTAGTTTCCAGGTATGCTGATCAAAATGACATATCATTTCCAGTTCACAAAACAAACATTGAAGGTCAAAATAGAACATCCAACAAAAGGGTCATTTGGTAGGAATTATAGAAAATTCATTTCATAATCAAAATGAACGTATTTTATATGGATTAATATGCCTCAAATGTATACTTTCATAATATAATTTTAATGCATGAGAAGTCTCAATCAGTCCCAACATTCAAATTCGTGAGACATATCACAACAAAATTTTTCACAAACACCTTGTGTGCATAATTTTTAATATCAGACAACATAGAAATTATCATGTATTGAAGTATTAAAATTCTACCATGCACTTTTAGTCTAGAAAATCACATTTTCATGATAGAAGCATAATATAGAAGCATTGTCCAAGTTTCAAAACCTCTATATGTTTCTCTAAGTTATCAAGCATTCTAAATCCTTTTTTGGATCCAAAGTCCCAATTCCATCCCCAATTTTATTTTTTCCAAAATAGTGCAAAATCACCCTAAAAGGGTTCAAAACATAATTTTTACATAACTTTTGCTACACAAATCCAAATTCAACAAATTTTATATGCTTTCCTAGGTTTTTGGGGCCAACGATCCCAATTTTGATCCAAAACAGCAGATAACAAAGACATCAATCTCAATTGCATTGATAGAGGCAAATACGAAAACATATAGAACATTCCCCAACATAAAAATTAAAGTTCTACTCATTGCAACCACACATAGACCCCAATGATTTGGAAAAACTTCCTCTTACCTTGGTTCCAAAGTTCTACATGCTCACAATGGAAAAATGGACCACTTACTTGTAGCCCTTGAGAAACTCTACCACATATCAAAATACATGGAAAAATGAGAAGATTAGAAGGAAAAAGAGAAAAGGAGAAGTTGGAAATTCCAAGAGAAATGAGATAGAGACCTACCTCTTACAAACATAGCACCAAGCCTCCCTTTCTCTATCCTAAAAACTCAACATTCAAATCCTAGGGTGAGGAGTCTTTCTTAGTTTATATAGAGGCTCCAAAATTAGGTTTAGGGGTTTAGTCATTTTCAACATATGATTAAAAAAACATTTTTGGCATCTCTAATCATCCTATTTTAATTAATTTGACTCCAAATAAATAAACAAAATTATCATAAATGATTTTTGAGTTCAAGGCCTTTGAAATCAGTTAAATCCAGTTTGAACAAAAAATATGACAATTTTAATTATAATTAAACTAATCTTATAGATGTTCAGAATAATTTTTAGCCTAAAAAATCTCATAATTATAAAAATATCCTTAATGAGAAATATTTAAGTGTTGAGTTTGATTTATGTGACAAAGGATGGTGAGTCATATGTAAGTGAAAATACACATACGTTTTTGCATACACATGCACACAAATGCATAAACATGCACAAAATTATAATGATCAATTTATAAAAATATGTATAACGAATCCAAAGGAATGTCAATGGAAACTAAAAGAGTCCCAAGTATTTTATACACTAAAATATCAATTTTTCAATTAGAAAGTATATTGACAAGTGAAATATGTGACTCATGTGTTTTTAAGCTTAAAAACTTAGTTTAAGCTCTGATAAAATTTGATTAAGTATAATTAAGCATGGAAATGAATTAACTTCAAGAAAATTGATTAAATGGGAATAATTAGTAATTTTCCTAATTTCTTTAGTAAATTGAGCTAAGAAAATTTATTTTAAGCTAAAATAAAATAATTCAAAGAGTGTGTGAGCTATAAAATTAACTATGACAAATTAAATGATTTTATTCAGTTAAATTAATTAAGTTTAGCCTAGTTAAACATGCATAAAATCCTAATTACAAAAATCCTAACTTTAGGAAAGGCAAGTGTTAGCTATGGATGACCACAAGCCTCATCCACCTTAGATTTTGATGCATAACAATAAGTATAAATTATTGATATTATAATGAGTTTTGACAAGTAGACATGATTATTATGTTAATGGAATTTACAATAGTAAGTATCATCCACAACTATAGAAAATATGTTATGTTTTAATCTAGCGTCGAACAAGCTATATTCAATGAGCTTCCACTATTATGCAAGTTAGTATAACACACTATGAGAAGGTAAACTCACGCATCCAGTCTAAAAGATTGAATATCATGAAAAGGGAAGTGCACATGTATTTCTTTATTCAAGTTCTATTTGCCTCTCTTATTTTTGAATAACTAACATTTGAATGTAAGAAATGGACAGTATAGAAGAGAATATAAGGCTTTTGTGGAATATTCACTTAAAGGCCACTTTCATTGCGAACAAAAATCACATGTCATTGTTTGTACTATGGATAAAATCCTTTCCCTTCAGAGATTGACATGTTGCCTTATTCTTCTATGTGAGACAATGATGAGAATCCTGAAACTGGCCAAATACAGGTTAAAGGCCCAAGTGGAGAAGGACGAAGGCCTAAGTGGAGAAGGATAAAGCCCTCGAGTGGAGAAGGATGAAGGCCCAAATGGAGAAGGATGAAGGCCAGAGGCAGAGACACTATCAAGACTATTAATTGTTGTTGAAGGCCCAAACTAATTTGAAGGCCCAAGTTAAATATGTTTTTTAGTTATAATTTCTATTTATTGTAATTTTGGCCCAAACTGTTTAGAAGGCTCATGTCTATTTTTATCTTTTGTTCAGATACACTATAAGTATTGGTTTTAGTTTTCAATAAAAAAACTTTTGGCATTTTCATAAAATTTGGTGAGAGCTTCTCTCTGGGTTCCTTGTTGAACCAATCTCAGACTTATCAAGGTAATCCTTGTAGCGTCTACCCTAACTTATCTTCCTTCACTGGAAGTGGCGTCGTCCAAATCTCCATAGCCTGTATCAAATGTTCCGCCCCGTAAGGTTCACATCATCTGGTATCAGAGCTTCGGCTCTTGATACAGTTTATATCCTATCCTATCCTATTTTTTTTCTTTGTAATTTGTCCAAGTTCGTGTTTTTGTCCTTGTTCTTTTATTTGCGTTCTTGTTTACATCTTGTTTCGTTCTTGTTTGCGTCTTGTGTTCTGTTATTTGCGTTCTTGTTCTTGTTCTTGTCACGTTCTTGTTCTTGTTTCTTGTGTCTTTCACACTTTGTGTCAAAAAAAAAAGTTGCAGAAATTTTGAAAAAAAAAGTGGGTGTTTGATCTTTGAACACAAAATTGAGGCATTTAGAGGTGTTTTTTCTGGAAAGAAAATCATGGAACAAATCCCCTTATCTATATCTCCTCTGAATTCAGAGCGTTTTGATATATAGTGGGCCTCAAACGAACAACCGTAGCAAAAGTTATGAGCATTTGAAGTTTGCTTGTCATATCTGTTATCCTATCTGTTATCTTATTTGTTATCATATCTGTTATCCAAATTAAATCTAATTTGTTATCCAAATCTGATCTGTTATCCAAATCAAATCAAATCAAAATTTGTTATCCAAATCAAATCAAATCTAATCTGTTATCCAAATCAAATCCAATCTGTTATCCAAATCAAGTCCAAGTTGTTATCCCAAATCAAATTTTTACTCTGATAATTATATTGTCTTTCCTTTTATTTTATATTACCTTGTGAGTCTAATTCGGTCCATTCAGGAACTTAAGAGGGAACACGAGTGGTAAAAGGCAAGAGGGAATACATTACACAAAAGCCTATATTGAGAGCATCAAACACGAGTGAACTACCATCAAAGAGAGAAACACATGAGTAGAGTGTGATGAGGTCCTAAATCTTTTTTTTAAATTACTGCAAAATTCTTTCTTCCTTAATCATGGCAGGAGCTAGTGACAATGGTGGTGTATATCACCAACTAGACGGATTTCAGCGCTTATTACTGGACGCGATGACTACACAAATGCAACGTTTGTTGAAACGTAACAATGAAGAGTTCTACAGGCGAATAGAAGGACTAGAGCACCAAATGAATCCAAATGATGGGAGACCTTATGGTGGCAACAGAAGGGTCAATGATGGATCGAACCGAATAGAGGGGCAAGACAGAATTGAGGGACTAAAACTCAATGTATCCTCTTTTAAAGGCAAGAGTGACCCAGACGCCTACCTTACCTGGGAGATGAAGATTCAGCATGCATTCTCCTACAATGATTATTCGGAAGAGCGGAAGGTGAAGTTAGCAGTAGCTACATTCTCAGACTATGCCCTTGTTTGGTGGGAAAAAAAATCAAAGAGAGATGAAGAGAGAAGAAGGGTGGGAGATAGATACATGGACTGAGATGAGAAGGGTTATGCGAAAGAGGTATGTTCCAACTAGCTACAGTAGAACCATGTGATAGAAACTCCAGAGGTTATCCCAGGGAAGTTTGATTATTGAGGACAAGGAGATGGAGATGGCACTAGTGAGGGCCAACATTGAAGAAGACACCAAAGAAGTGCATGATGGCTTCACCAACAAGATTTCTTTCCAGCACCATGACCATAAAATTATTCTTAAACCTCTATCCCTTAGAGAAGTGTGTGATGACCAAATCAGAAGGAGAGAAAAGAGAAAACAAGAGAGAGACAATAGTGAGGCACCACAGAGGAATAGAAAAAGGAAGAGTGATACACTTGAGAGATGGAGTGATACACGAGAGAGAGAGTGATAATTATATTCAGTTAACTATTTATGTTTCTCCTAGTGTTCAACCCTTATTGTAGGAATTTGAAGATGTCTTTCCCAAGGAGATTCCTCATGGACTGCCACCTTCAAGAAGCATAGAACATCAAGTTGATCTCCTTCCAGAAGCTTCATTGCCTAACAGGCCAACTTACAACAGCAAGCCCTAAGAGACTCATCATAAGGATGCACAGGCCAAAGTTGAGTATGTGAAAAGATTGTATGACCAAGTGAAGGTGCAAATTGCAAAGGAGAATGAAAGCTATGCCAAGTAAGCCCATAAGAAAAAGAAGGAAGTGGTACTTGAACCCGGTGATGATCCTGGACATTTGAGGGCAAATGTTTTCCAAGAAGGAGGGAATGATGAGAATCCTGAAACTGGCCAAATATAGGCTAAAGGTCCAAGTGGAGAAGGACGAATGCCTAAGTGGAGAAGGATAAAGCCCCCGAGTGGAGAAGGATGAAGGCCCAAATGGAGAAGGATGAAGGCCCAAATGGAGAAGGATGAAGGCCCAGAGGTAGAGACATTATCAAGACTATTAATTGTTGCTGAAGGCCTAAACTAATTTGAAGGCCCAAGTTAAATATGTTTTTTAGTTATAATTTTTATTTATTGTAATTTTAGCCCAAACTGTTTAGAAGGCCCATGTCTATTTTTATCTTTTGTTCAGATACACTATAAGTATTGGTTTTTGTTTTCAATAAAAAAACTTTTGGCATTTTCATAAAATTTGGTGAGAGCTTCTCTTTGGGTTCCTTGTTGAACCAATCTCAGACTTATCAAGGTAATCCTTGTGACGTCTACCCTGACTTATCTTCCTTCACTAGAAGTGGCGTCATCCAAATCTCCATAGCCTGTATCAAACGTTCCGCCCCGTAAGGTTCACATCTGACAACAATCCTTGCCCTTCACATGTCATTGTTTGTACTATAAAAGGATGTCTCCCCCAATGAAGCAACTGAAACTTTGCTAAAAATGCTAGACAATATACATTGTTTTCATTCATTTATCCTTTGCGAAGAAAAGTTGTTTTGTATTTGTGTTTAATTGTATATCGACTCTTTGAGTGTTAAGAATACTTGATTAATTCAAACATTTGTTTATGAAAGCCAAAAGTGACTTAGTGTTAAACAATACTTGGGTTCTTAGATTCAAGGGGAGTCTAAGAAGGTACTAGAAGTGGTGTTAAGAATACTTGTAAAGCCAAGAGTGACAAGTTAGAATACTTGTTTTGTAATCAAGTTTTGATTAGTGGAACTCTTTACTAGTGAATAAAGGAGAACTTGACATAGATCAAGTTAAGAAAACCAGTATAAATCAAGTATTTCTACTTCTCTCCACAAATGTTTATTAAGCATTCTTATTACACTTTCTATCATCACTTTACACCAAGTGTTTATTTGAAAAATTGTTTAAGAACCTTTTATCTATAATTGGACGACCCTACTATTCTTCACTATATATTTGGTTTATCCTCAAAGTGTTTAACATAGTATTATATATATTATTCTTTATATCACAAAATTTTATATCTTTGATATACACACTATTCATCCTCCCTTTTAGTGTGTTTCTTGTTGTTTTAGAATGTGGGTCCCATTACTTAAGGGATTGGAGTCCTATAAAAGCAACACATAGGACCCTTCATCTTTCCCATTTCTATCTACCCTACTAGGAAGACGAGAGAGAAAATTTGTTTTGTGAGAAAGATGTAGGCTCTAGGTTTTGTTCTTCTCTCTAAAACTATTCTACTATAAACTTCTTTTGTTTTGATTTTTTGATATGTTGTAGAGCTCTTCAAGCCCTACATTTGGGAGGTTGGATTTTCAATTTGAGCTTTTGTGAACATAGAACTAAGGTATGGGAGGAGTTTTTTCATTTTTTGTGTGCCTATATGCTTGTTCTAGAGCCTAGCTCTAGTGAGTTGAGCCCTTGAGGCATTGAATGTATGTAATGTGTGACACCCTCTACCCCTCACATATATACTAACAAAGGAATAAAAATTCAAATATTAGTTAAAAGTATTTTTTTTTACATTTTTAAATACAAGCCTTTCCAAGGGATAAAAGGCTCACATTCACTTTCTTCTACATCATATCCAAACTTGTCCAAATAAATAATAAAGTCATCTCAGTTCAAACAAGACCGTCTAAGACTTCATACAATTAATATAAAACCCTATACCCCAATTCCACATCCTATCAGAGCGTTGTGTCTCGACGTCCTTCAGCACAAGGTTCCTTAAAACAATTCACCTAGTCATCTACTCTCCCGAACACAAAGTTCAAGATCATCACAGGATTCAAACACAAACAACACACAGGGAGTGAATTATCACATTCCTAACTAATAAAGAAACAAGACAACTAGATATACATATCATATAAACCAAATAAAACTTACTTACACATAATTCCACCACTTTGTCATTCAAAGTTCACTTTTCATCCATCAATCACATTTTTCAATCATCAATCACATTACATAAGAATCACACGCTCTGGTCAAGACATAATAACACATCAATTTCATAATAAACAATTAGCAAGCGCATGAGACAATTATGCTAAGACTCAAGCCTATATGCAATGTGGTACCATGTCAGTGAAAAAACCACCCTGGGACGCTTAGGAGTACATAACAAGACACATCACACAGTGGGTTTGTTAGGTCACTCTCACTAAGTAAGATCATAGGGAGACTAGTCAGGGTCACGATGTTTTGCGAGAATGCTCCAACCATATGGGATCAGCATAGGCTTAAAGGAGCACTCAAACCCGGTGACCCCCAAGGCCTACACTCCGAAGAGTTCGTCAGGGCCTCTCCCTCCTGATTCAGGTCTAACCCCTAAAATCATTTTAGCACACAAACACTGCTCGTGAATTATACAATACCCACGACCTTACACTCGTGTTTTAAACACGTACAACATATTGCGCTACAATTTAACACTGGTTCCTAAATAGGAAACCTACACTTTCTCTTTAACACTGTGCATTTACACTTTTCTCAAGATAACACTGGTCGAGTTATTGTACAATTCACAGCTTACAACACTAATAATGTCACATCAAGAGTTAATCACACACTCATTCACAACCAAAACTCATTCACAATTTCACATCTCATAATGTCACAATCCACCATCATATGTTTTCACGTATCTCACAATTCAACACATGTTCTACTTTACACTTTTACTCAATCTCAATAACAATATTATAATCTCAAGGCAACATATTATTCCACAATTCATCACATATTTCATTTATAAGCACTGCTTATGAATTATACAATACCCACGACCTCACACTCGTGTTTCAAACTCGTTTAACACATTGCACTACAATTTAACACTGGTTCCTGAATAGGAAACCTACACTTTCTCTTAAACACTGCGCATCAACGCTTTTCTCAAGATAACACTGGTCGGATTATTGTATAATTCATAGCTCACAAAATAATTATTGTCACATCAAGTGTCAAACACACACACTTATTCACAATCAAATATCATGCTCACAATTTAACATCTCATAATATCACATCAACCATCTCATTTTTACATGTATCTCGCAAATTGACACATTCAACTTTGTACTACTCAATCTTCACAATAATATTATAATACCATTATAATAACTTATTACACCTTATAACTCATATACACATCACACAATAATAATATTTGCATGATACAAAACATATATATGTATATGTATATAGTAAATTAAACTACATTGTTTTTAATCAAAGAATTTCAATAACAATTAATTTAATATTACATCAAAAGAAATTACCACTAGGCATTAACCTTACAATTTTCTTTAATTTATTATTCTAGTATTACAATAATTATATACACGTAACGTGTTGATCATCACCGTAGAAAAATTAGAACAAGATAATAATTTGTATAAAATAAGTCATTGAATAATATTATTTAAAATATAATTTACGTTAATAAAAAGAGTTTAATTTTTCTAAGGGGTTCACACTCAACACAAGAACACATCAATTTCACAGCAATTTCTCATTGGGACATCAACTGATTTATCAAACATATATAATTCACTATAATAATTATAAGGATAAAATGAAAATTGCGAAAACACCCCAAAACCCATTCCAATTAATATCTCTAAGGATCCCTACACATGTTCTCACTAATCCCCAATTGTGAATAACGCATTCCTTACCTCTAAGCGGGCTCACGTGTCTTTAGACATCGATAGCAACATCTCTAGCGGTTCTCTGAGATTCCTCCAATTTTTTCCTCTAACTGCTCCAATAGAGTTTCCAAACATCAGAGAGACAGAGAAGGGATTGAAGCCTCCACTTGTACTGTCTTAATGCGATTCCTTTTTCTCTCTCCTTGACTATTATCTCACAAATCCCAACGGTGAAGGTGTGAGGAACTGAATCTCAAATCACATATCAAAATTTCATGAAAATCCAAAGGTTAACGAAACCAGGATCGTAGTTTTACTGAGACTATTTTGGATTTCTACGAAAAACGAAAAGGCTACGATGCGAAAGGTATTTCTCTTAGCTCAAACATGTGTGGTGCTCAAATTTCACGACGATCCAATGGTGAATGAGTACGAGATCAGCGTTTTTCTGAGACAAATTTGATGGGCTGCGGGAAAAAGAAAGAGTTTTGAGAGGAGAAGGGGAAAAACGAAAATGAGGGAAAGAAGAGCATCGTCAGTCTGACCTAACATCGCTACTTATACCTAAGATACACACAACTTATTATTACTCTATTTGTTTTTAATATTTTATAAAAATAAAACTCTATTTTATTCCCTATCAAATGAGTAAATCAAATGTCTTTTTTTTTCCTTCAAATCATTATTTCTCATTATTTATTTATTTATAAAAACCTGATCATTTTTCTAAAACTCTATTTATTTAAAAATAAAAATTCTTTTTAAATTGGCTTACGAAAAATGAGATGTTAGATAATATGTACTTTTGCCATTGTTTTGGGTGTCGATATTAATGTGAACATTATTTTTCATTTTTTACCTCACAAATAGATTTCTTAGGATTAAAATTGTGGGGTTACATGTATCATATGTTATAGATGGTAGGGATCATGACAAGCAAATTATCTTCAATTATCTCTCATCTGTATCGAAGAATGATAAACCACCATCAATCATTTCTATAGTGGATATGGAAGGATTTGGTAAAACCATGCTTGCCCAACACTTATATAAAGACCCAAATATCCAAGTTGAATATGATATCAAGAATTGGATCTTTGCTTTACATGAGTTTTATGTTTTCAAGCTAACAAAAAATGTTCTTGAGGCAATTTCTAATTCAACTAAGGATCCCCAAGACTTTAATCTATTTTAGATGAAACTGAGGAAAAAATTGGTGGACAAAAGTTTCTTCTGATTCTTGATGATGCCTAGAACAAAAACCATGCATAATGGAAAGCTTTCCTAACTCACTTTAAATATGTTGCTCCACATCATAAATTTTTTGTCACAACACATTGGTGTGAAAGTTGTTGCTTTGATCATGGAAGCAAATAACATACATCACTTAGAGCCATTACAGAAAGATCATTGCTGCCAATTGTTTGTTGAACATTTATTCTAAGATCAAAATCTGAAAATAAATCATAAGTTTGAAGTGATTGGTACAAAGATTGTTGAAAAATGTAAAAGTTTGTAAATGGCCTTGAAAAACTTTGCTTAAACGTACTGATCTATGTCTTCATAATATTCATAGAATTAAAGTGATAATGCTCTAATGTATATTGAAAAGGTAAATAATCATTAAGTGTTGAGTTTGTTTTATGTGGGTGAGTCTAATATGTAATGTGAAAATACACATACATATTTGCATACAAAGCACAAAGACACAAAAAATTACAATAATGAATTACAAAACTATGTATAACGAATGCAAATGATTGTCAATGGAAACTAATCATGCATTATATAGATTAAATATTTAATTTTGGAATGAAAAAGTGTATTAACAAGTGATATATGTGACTTACTTAAGCAAAATAACATTATAAATTCTTTAGGAATCAATTATCAATAAGTTTTTTCACATCTTACGAGATGCTTTGTAGATCCCTTTTTTATTCCTTAAAGTTATATATTTTAAGAAAAAAATATTTTTTGTCTATTACCAATAACTAAAAATCTTCTACAATGACCTTAATAGAGTAAGAGTATGATAAAATTTAGTGAATAATATCTAAATCATATGTTATT
This sequence comes from Glycine max, assembly GCF_000004515.6. Classification (NCBI taxonomy): domain Eukaryota; kingdom Viridiplantae; phylum Streptophyta; class Magnoliopsida; order Fabales; family Fabaceae; genus Glycine; species Glycine max. The sequence continues at coordinate 8,694,724 of NC_038245.2, forward strand.
TTGTTTTTTTTTTATTTCAACAATCAATTTCATTATTAACCTCTCAATTGGACTTGGAAAAGTATGTATTTGAGAACTTTTTTAAGGTTGGAAGATGAAGAAATGCCAAGCATATTAAAAATGATTTGTCATTATTCATTCCTAATCTCTTTCCTTAAAATTCTTAACATGCTTGATGGCTTATAAGGTGCAAAAAGATTAGGCATATTTCAACCATGAGCAAGAGACTTTTATAATGCTAATTGCTACTATTTAAGAAGTTAATAAATGAATTATTCTTCAAGTTTAAATACCTTTGTTAATTTTTTTGTATGCCTAATGCAATATAAATAAATTGTCTAACATAATAGGTAATCTTAAATATCATTGATTTGATGATCTTTCTCATATCATTAGAAACCTCCTAATTTAATTTGTTTTCTCTGCAACTAGAAAGTAAGTAGAAGTATGATAAATATTGGGAAGAGCTTTGCGTAAACATACTAGTTTATATCGCCTTGATATTTGTGGAAGTAAGGTGACAAAGACTATAATGCATTTGGGAAAGGAGAAAATTCTTCAAGTGTTAAACTTGTTCCATAGGAAAAGTTAGTGAACCCAATATGAAAGCTAGAATACATTTATGTGCACATACACACTCACACATGCACAAAATTATAATAATAAATTATGAAAAATAACCAAAATTGAAGCAAGGAATTACCACTAACTACTAAAATAATTACAACTTTATATACACTATATCATCAATTTTAAAATTGGAAAGTAAAATAACAAGTGAGGTAGGGGACATAATTGAATAGGATAACAATAGTATCCTAGCTTTAATAGTCAGCTTCCAATATTTTTATTCTCATTTAAGAGGTACTTTGCTTATTGTACTCTTATCCATAAAGGTTATATGATCAAAAAATAACCTTTATCTTTATATATTATTGATGGGTGAAATTTTTTTGCAATGCACTAATAAATTAGGGATACACAAATATGATTTTTACACGCATAACCTTTTAAATGAAAAACAAAAGTATGTATTTGACAATTTTTGTGTTAGGTTGGTAGATAAAGAAAAATATATCAAAATTGACTAGTCAGCTTTCATTCCCAACCCTTTCTACCAAAATATGATTGAAATATTTTTTTTCATTAGAAAGTAGAAATCATTTCTCTCAAAACATTGAGAACTTGTTGATGTTGCATTTTTTAATTCAATTCTACAGGTAACATTCATTAATTAAACTCTTATGTCTTATCAATTTGGGACCTTTTTTCTCAAAACATGGCTGAAGTAGTTGTTGGTGGTGCATTTCTTTTTATAATTCTTCAGGTGATGTTTGACGAGTTAGCTTCTTGACCGGTTGTGGACTTCTTTCAAAGAAGAAAATCAAACGAAAGACTACAAAGGAGGTTGAGCATATCTCTATTGACCATCAATGTAATGCCTCAAATTCTTTTTTCTAAAATATAGCTTTAAAATCGATTAAAGAATAATAATTGCAAAATACACATCATTAAATTATTTTTATTTCTAAGTTAATAAAATCTCTCTCTCTCTCTCTCTCTCTCTCTCTCTCTCTATATATATATATATATATATATATGGAAAAAAAAGGAACACACACATATATATATCGTTTGATTAAAACATGTGCATATAATTAAAATGCTCATGAATAAAAGTTATTGTCAAAATGCATTAAAAAAACATTTTGAAAGTTGTTGTCATTATTCTTCTATCCTTACACAACACTATAATAAAGTACATATTATAAAAAATAACTTGCACAAAAATTAAATGATAATAAATTAGAAGAAATAAGGAAACATCCTTGTTGAGTCTCGGTGATCCTTAAGATTTAAACATAAGTGTACTAGAATCACTACAATTGTAACAAAAAATAAAATATTCATCGCCCCTCAAAACATCCCACAGTATCACAAAAATATTTTATACAACAAAATATTACAATACTGAGTATAGAAATCTTCCCACCTCAAACATACATAAAAAGGCAAAAAAATCCTACACTTAGAGCAATCACTAGCCAAGACCCACAAACTACTTAAGGCAAAGTTATATCTTCGAAAGGGTCACCCTCATCTCCTGAGGAATCCCACTCCTTGTCGGACGAAAGCAACTCTCCCTTAAGTATCTCTTCACCGATGACATCCTGGTAGAAGGCAATCTTGGACGGCGTGAGATCCTCATCATCACTGAAATCTCCCACATCCTCATGAACTTCAATGGTCGAGTCCTGGTGATAGGTAGATCTAGTAGGCCTTTGGTTGACATTGTGCCCGAAGAACAACTGCAAGAATCACAATGGGCTATTCGGTCGCATAAGTCCAAAGTAAGTGTAGTAGGAAATGATATGGGTAATATCACACTGAGAGGTACACTCAAACGGGTAGTGATATGAAGCATTTTCCTCTATGGTGATCAGTGGCACATGGGGCTCATCTAACAGCAAAATGTGGCACTGGATGTATAAAAAATGTGTATGGAGGCGTTCTTCTTCCTCCATTATGTTGTTGTACTGGTAGCTACCAAACCATCTAAGCATCCTCTACTGATTCTCCATGACCTCCCCCGAAATTGGTAGTTGCAAGAGTGACTCCGCTGCTCCTTAAATGCCACAAACAATAGGCAATAACAAACAGTATTAAAACTTACAATCTATGCAACCACTACATGTGGTTATCTAAACAAACAACATTCTTGCATCCTAAGTGTGTAGCTATCAAACTTAATTCACAATACGGCCCAATCATTACCATCAATCCTCCCAAGTCTTGATGGTCTTGTAAAGTCATGTGGATGATAGTCAGAAGTGATCGCTACATACGGATACATCATACACAAACCCCTTATCTTCCAACTCAAAAAGTATAGTTTTGGAGCCAATCAGTAGAAGCAAAGTGATGCATGTGAGTTACCTATACCAAATAAGTGCACCAAATGCCAAGTAGTCACTACTCGCTAATTCCCTTAGGTTCTTCGAACCTCTCTGCCCACTACACCCCAGTGTATCTATGTCCATCGTCCACTTCCTCAATGCAACCTTACCTTCTCACAGAAGGAAATATAACCACTGGTTCTTTTACACATTATCTAGTCGTCTTGAATCTAGCCAATGCATTTTGTGCGCAATCCTCGTACCGCATACATCAATGAACACGTACAAACAAGCAATCAAGAAAGAGAGACGAGGCTCATGCCTAAGTACTACTTTCAGGGAACCACTCGCGGCCCCTTAAGCGGTGGAACCACTTGTCACACACAAACAATTGGACAACATAATGGTTATAATCATAACTATCTAACAAAACATAGCAAACAATTTGTTGAGGGTCAAACACCCCCAGACCCAAACCACATTGCGTGCAGATAAAAAAAATGACAATATGCAAACATATATATACTAGAAAATAAATTTGCATGCCACAAATATAATTTCCATAGTTACACTTTGCCAATCTTATCATTCAATAATCATAATAAAATACAGGCACACATTTTAGTAATTTCATCAGTAGAGAATCATTACAATTTTAGAACATTCATTAGTCATCAGATCTTACATTTATCACAACAATATAATAGAAAATAAATCAATAGTTCTAGAAAATAAATAATTCTAAGATAATTTGTACGAAGGCATGGATTCCAAGGTTAAGCTATCTACTTTCTAAGGCTAATTCTATGTTTCAACATGCAAAACACTCATTTTTGGCATCAAAAACTCAAGGAAAATAACTTAGCACACGGATTCAGGACATGACAACAAGCTCAAAAATTTCCGTGGAACATGTTCAAGGACGTTCAACAACAAGCACACAGTTCAAGAGTTGGAGAGACCCCCCTTACCTCTTGACAAAATCACAAAATCTTGAAGGAGAATGAAGAATATTCAATTTTTTCAAAGTTTCCCTTCATGAGTAAAACAAAATGACAGCTCCAAGTTATTAGAGAAACTAGAACAAGAGAATGAAGAGGACTCAAGTCTTGGATGAAGAATGAAGCTCATTTACCTAAGCATGATGACTCAAAGGCTCAAGAACACTAAGAACAAGCTTGGAAGAAGAAGAAACAAAGATGAACTCCACTCTCTCAAGTTTTAATTTGTGCAAAATGAAGGGATAAAGGCTCTAAAATTTTTTTCTCACAAGGACCAATAAGGAATCATTATTTCCATAGTTTTTGTTATCATTGTTACCATAATTTATGCCTCTTCTATATCCATAGCCAGATCTGCCACCTCTTCCTCTAGAATTAGAAGATCTGCCCCCATCATTGTGTTGAGTAAACTGCACTTGAGGTGTTGAATCTAAATCAGTATCCTTTGCCTTTGTTGTTTGAACTCAAGTCAAATTTAGTGCAGGAGCAATAACACTTTCTGTTAACTTTTCAAGCCTATGTTCTTGAGCCAAAAGAAGAGATTGGATCTCCTCAAATTCAAAGTGATCAATCTTACTGCTAATTGCAATAACCACTCATGTTCATTGGGCAAACCTTCAAAAATAACATCTATTTGTTCCTAGACAGAAATAGCTTGTCCAATGGCTAGTAAAGAATCAACAATTGTTTTTATATGAGTGAGAAATTCACCTTTGAAGCGTTCACCTTTTTTGGTATTCCTAAGTTCCATGCAAAGATATCTGGACATTGCTTTTGTTTCAGCACGAAAGTGATTATGTATCCTTTCCCACACCTAATGTGCATGAACACAACCAACAACTTTTGATAGAATTCCTTTAGATAAGGACGATTAAAGCCTAACTAGTAGTGATTGGTCTTGATATTCCCATGCTGCATATGTTGGATTTTCTTTATCCATGTCTTGCATATTCTTTTGTAAGATACTTTGGAGGAATTAGGGGACTAACAACAAAACACTGGAGTCGATGAACCTTTAGAACTGGTTTAATTTGATGCTTCCAAAGCAAAAAATTATCATCCGTAAGTTTAGCCGTAACATGATATGCAAAATTGTTAGCAACATTGGAGGAGGAGTTTATTGGACCTCTGATCACCGAAACAACATTGATCGATGATGACAACATAGCAAACATAAAACGTGAAATCTAACAAGAAGATCACGAACAGAAACTAGGAAACACAAACGCAAAACCTGAGATGAAGATTGTGAGGAGAAAAAATTCAATTCTGAGACCGTGAGCTAAGAAAATGCGATCAAGATACAAACAAAATCGCAAACCAAAAACCAAATCCAAATAGGATTAAAAAACTCAATTGAAGAAGATACAACGACCAGAAAAGCCAAATGAAACGAAATAATTGTGGATTCGCTTGAATCACACGAACAAAGTAAAATACGTTTGCGGAAGCAAAGAAATAGGATTGAATTGCCATTGAAGGCTTTAGGAAGCTCTGGATACCATGAAGAAATCCATGGAGGTGAGAGAGCAAGAGATAAAACTAAGATATCTAGAAACTATTATTGTAGTATGAATAAGTTAGTTACAACTGAACAATTGAATTACACAACAATGTATTTATAGAGTATTCTAACTACACAGTTAGTTAGCCTAAATAACTATTTGTTATGTTGAGTCAGCAATGACTCAGTTGCTAACTAACTAACTATTATGTTGAGTCAGCAATTAATGACTGAGCTGTAACTATTATTCAATATCCAATGTGGAGTCTTTAAAATTTAGCAGCTTTAAGAATTGTTTCTTGTTTCTCCCTTGGACTCTTGACATCTTTGAAGAATCATTGGTTCTAAGTAATGAATAGGGCATCACACGAAACCTTGATCTTCATGGGAATGCAAAATAGCATAAGGAGTTTTTCCACACCTTAGAGAATGAGATCTATCTATACTCTATAATGAATTGTCTGAAGCTGGGACGGGAGCATAGCCACATACCAAAGCAACTTCCCTGTTTAATTAGATTAGCTTGTGATTTTTGTTCCCTTGTTTAAGGATCTCTCCAATTTCCGCTGTGTTTCTTCCCAAAACTCAATACTCTGTTATTTGATAAACAGTGTAAATGACTTTTGCCCCCAAGAGCCTAGTCATAATCTCACATTGTGTCCTAAATTTGTTTCATTCCCCAAAGGTGGATTATCTGCACCAAGGATAGAGTGGTATCTTAATGACGCTCTTTTTACTTCCTCTCTCTCTCTCTCTTATGGAAAATGTAGGGAAATTTTTATTTTTTTAATTATAATGAACTTAAGCTTATTATGGCATTCTTTATTTTTAACTTTCAATGCCTCTTTTTCCCACACTCATACAGTGTCATGCTGAATAGTACAAATAAAATCAAAATAGTTCTAAATAGACATGTTTTCTGCACATGAAATTTACCATTTCCACTATGAAATCAGCACTAGTAATAGGTCCTTAACTCCGATCATCACATTTATGCAATATTTATCCACATTAATTGACAGAATGTGTCCTCTGCTAAGATGATTGAAGATGTGCAGACTAGCATAAATATTCTTCCTAAGCTGTTTTCTTTTAAATTTTATTAATTAACCATATCTCACGAAAAAAATGATATAATTGAATCACGCCTCAACATGAAAATTTTATTGAATAAAATTAGTAGAACAAGTAAACTACAACTATGCCTTGGTTAGTTTAATTCACCAAGGATGATTGACATTTCAGCAGACAAGGTGAAATGGATTTCAAAGCTAAAAATCAGAAATCACCAATGTTTCAAAATAATCTCAGCTTCATTTAGGAGTGGTTGTAGATGCTGAGGTCAAGTCGATATGAGACTTGTCTGCTTGATGCACATTATCAGAACTTTCTGCATCAGCTTTCTCAAGCAAAACTTCTTGTTGTAGTGCTTTCAACATCTCCTTCAATGTTTTCTCTTCTTCCATCATCTCAGATTCATTCAGGTTGGTTTCAGAGTTGTCAACTTGATGCTTACTTGCATTTTTTTCTGCTTCAACTTGTTGAAGTGAAGCTTGTTTCTCCAGTGCCTTCATCATCATCTCTGAAGTTTTCTCTTCCCCTTGTAGTTGCATTTTCATTATTAACTCAGCTTCCTTGTCTAGAGGTTTGAAATAGTCTTCAACGGCTGCCTCCTGCATGAAATGTGCATCTAGTCATGCAACAAATTTGAGTGCCACAAATGAAACAATCATAGTGTATACATTAAGGAAATGAAATTAAATATCGTATAAGAACTTCCATATAATAGACAAATATTTTAATACAAATGTTTCTATCCAAATAGAAAAATGACAATATTAATCATCCAATTTCGACATCAACAAAAGTAGGGAAAAAGGCACATTTCACACAGAAGTTCTCAATGCAAGTTGGTATAACTTCTCAAGTGAAAAAAGAACAGATAAATCCAAAAGAAATACCTGTATTGAAATCCTAAATTTCCCAATTTTATATTTTTCCCTGATAATACAACTTACTGTTTCTTCCAGCTTCTTATTCAAAGCCTGCATCTCTTCAACCATTCGACGAACCTCGGATAATATAACCTGTTCTGGTACTTTATTTATGGCCGCCCTCCTTGCTTGTGCCTTTTTCATTGGAAAACATTATACACATCAGAATGAAAATACAGAGGAAATCCCACATCTGTCTTCACAATCACCACGGCAAAAAATGAAGGTTACAAGGTTAAATTCATATGTCCCCCATGTGAAAAGGTGATGAAAAAAATAAAAATTATAAAAAAAATCTATATATATATATATATATATATATATATAGAGAGAGAGAGAGAGAGAGAGAGAGAGAGAAAGATCATGATGAAATATCTTCACTATCTTGCTTTACCTATTTTTATAAGATTGTGATATCAGCACAATAAAAGCCCGATCCTTAACAATTTACTAATTATTCAGACTTAAGTCAACATGATCCCCTATTGACTACAACAAAAGCGCAAATAATAAACCAGTACCGCTATTATATCTTGAATAGATGTGCTTCAGATTTATGAGGAATGAAACTCCTCAGCAATCACCAACATTTAACTATTATTTTAACAATCAAATGCATGACACCCTCTCCATCAAAAACCGTTATATTTTCAATTGGCTGATGGGGATTACCCTGGCAATTTCCAAAGAACAGCTAGGTTACAGTTTTCCCTTCTCTCTTAACACTAGGCAGGTTGGTACGAATCATGCGAAAACCTACAAAAGCTAGCTATTTTAATTGGAGAGCCAAGGGCCTTATAAACCCCACATTAGAATCTCATACTTCCAATGTGGGGCTCAAGTCTCATCATACCTAACAATCGAATTCTAACACAGGTCTCATTTGATTTTTAAAATAGACTTACTTGGCTACTACAATTTGAAAAGAGCCTTATTTTCTGGTGTTTTCTAAACGAGAACAGAAACTAACACAAACAAGAATATAAATGTTCATAGAAGAGAAAAATGTTAAACCTGTTGTACACGTTGCTCAAGCTGCAGCCTATAAGATCGTATTCTTCGCTCTTCATATCCAGAAAGCACCCTAACATAAAAGAGGGCTTTCTTCCCAAAATCTAACAACTTCTTCATGTTGACAAATCACCAACAACTATTTGTTTTGGAAATTTCTGCACAAAGGAATCCACCTCAGAAAGGCCAAGGGAAAAAATAATTCAACGTTAATTAAGTAAATAACTCTTGAAAGGATAAATTAATATGTTTCATGCAGCTGACAAATGAAATCAAATCTTGGGTAAATTATTAAAAAACAACTGATCAAGAGACAAGAAACGTCACAATTACAAGCAAAAAGCCTTATTATCCCTAACCTTGCGTTTGGATGGGAATTTTAGCAATTCCACATGACATTTGAATTACTTGCAATGGATTGCACTTTATTTTCCAAATGCTTTGTTTGGATAACTTAATTCAAATTTCTTACATATTAATTTCCTTATTTTGATAGAATAATTCAATTTCCATCTAAGGCAAAATTTCATTTTTAAATATTTATTTAAAATTAAAATTTTAATATTAAACTTTACCAAAAATAAACATTGATCAATTTTTAAATATTTAATAATTCAACAATAATTTCAATATTAGATAATATTTAATAATTCAAAAATAATTTTAATATTAGACAATATTTAATAGTTCAAAAATAATATTCGACAATATTTTTCCTTTATAAAATACACAATATTTTAATATTTAATAGTTTAAAACACCTTAAAATCATCAGGACGTTCAATACACTAATCCTCAATATGACGTGAGCTCATTTTGAACTAAGCCGTTCAATAAAATACTTTTCTACCCCTTTATAGAGACAATTAAGGAAACTACTTTGTTCCAATTCTCAATTATGGGCTGGTTCATTAACAAAATAATTGTTATGATACCATGCTATTACACTCATAATCATATAAATGACACAAGCAGTACGTAGCCATTATAATTATCTCCTTAAATTCTTGTTTTATGTTTTCTTGAATAATTGCAGTATCAACTGTGCTAGCACCCATTTCTTCTCAATCAACGCCCCTGTGAAACTGTTGTATGTGCAGTTTCTAAAAGATCAGTAAAATCGAGACACGTTAGAAAATAGAGATGAATAGGGAAAATAGAGTAAAAAAACTGAAATTCAAATTGAAATAAATTAAAACAAAATGAAAAGGGTTTTCTGACTCTAATTCTCCCAGACTGACCAAGTTCCAAAGGATTGTATTCCACTGACTACTACTACTGCTACTTAGTCAGCTTTATTTATCCTTAGTTTTTTAACTTATAATGTGATTTAAAAGATAAGAACTGATCTAGCATATGTACAGTAGTTTGTTTTAACCACCAATGGGGACAGCCATGAGCTCTGCGTGTTGGATTTAAGTTAGCTGTATTAAATGTTTGTTGAAATTATATTCTCTTAGTTACAGAGTATCCGCAGCATGCAGATTCGGTCATCATAACCATATCTAAAGACTATATTATGGAGTTTTGCTTGGTAATGTTATGCCTATGTTCCCTTCCTCTTAGGACTAAAAAGGTATAATGATAGCAGCTGCACACATGTAAGAGGAAACTAATCCACATAGAAAATATGCATGGGCCTCTTAAAATGCAAGCTGAATGGGCTTACACAGCCATTATAGCTCACACAGAATAAGAAAAAGGCTTTTAAAAGGCCCCAGGACAATTAAGTCCACCTGGTTCTTAGCATTTAGCAACAGTGCCTGGAAGACTGTTGTTTCACCGTGAAACCTCACCATCTGGATCAATGGACAGTGTCATTATGCATATGGTGTACAAGTTAATCTTATTACTTTCTTCTTTCTTTTGATTTGAACCCTTTTTTTGCTTTCTAAATTCAAGCACTAGCAAGAACCTTATTATGAATAAATTAATATAATTTCAACAATATAACGGGATATGATTGCATCTATAACAACTAATTTAATAATTTTTTTAAGTATAAAAACCAAATTAAGAATGCAATGTGTTAAACCTATTGTGTATAACATGTTATGCAATTAATTCTGGTATAAAATTAATATTAGTTCTATATAAAAAAAATCAAAAAATAAATAAAATTTGGTTATGATAGTGGTGATATGGGTCAAGATGGATCAGAGAGTGAGAACTCAAGCACAAGGACCTCTAGAAAGAGCCAAAGGAAACATGAGGAAAGATCAAGGAGATCATCCTCCATGGGAAAACCTAGGCCTTCTGGGTATTGGATACATAATATATATCACAAGCAATGCAAAACAGCAAAAGTCCCTCAGCTCATAAGCATAGTACTCATTACCACAGAAAGCACCATAAGCCTTCAATAGAAGGTATTCCCCACCAAGTTATGGCCAGAAGAGACTGATCCTATATGGTTTCTCTAATGAGGGAAAGGTCTTACAGTCATGTTACAGCTAAGTGGCACAAGGAGAAACATTTTCAACCTTAAAATGAGTGGCAGCAACTAGATCAGCCTTGTTATTTTTGCCTTTATGATGATAAGGACTATTTGGAGGTTCAATCAATGAAGCAAAAGAGACAGATCAGAGCCACACATGTTCTAGGAGTTGTGCATAATGATGTTGTCATTGCCAAACCTTTTGGGATGACGAGTTGAACCAAGGAATTACCATCCCTCAGACCAAATAGGAGGAGTTATAGTCGTGCAGCTGAGTATCATCTATTCAACTACGGAGATTGCCAAGCTGGTAATGGAAGCAATGAAAAAAATAGAAAAAATATCTGCTTCTGCAAAAGTTTCCAAACCAAGGACTACTGGTTCCTCAACAAGAATAGAAACTGAAGCTACCTATTCAAGGACCATGAGAATCCCCCAAGAGAGGCACAAAAACAGAAAAGATAAGATGTTAAGGAAATATTCATGTCCTTCTCCACATCCTAGTGATGTTCATCCTAAGTTGCCAGACTATGATGACATAGTCATGTTCATCCTAGTTTTTGTTCATCCTAAGTCAATTTTGATACCAAAATATAGTACCTTTAAAATCAACGGCAGCTTTGAGATCCACAAAGGGTGAGATGTTTGCTTCGATGGTACATATATCTCTTTCGTCGACTCCAATGACACAAGATAAGCATCACCAACTAAACCTTCCCTTTTGTTTATAGCTCACTTTACACTTTTAACACAAAACTATATATATATATATATATATATATATATATATATATATATATATATATATATATATATATATATATATATATATATATATATATATATATATATATATATATATATATATATATATATATATATATATATATATATATATATATATATATATATATATATATATAGCGAGGGTGCCAAATGCCCTTGAATAAAGCAAGCAATTAAAGACACATCCATCAGCAAAAGATGCTAAGCAGATTTCGCTGGAGTGAAAAGTAGTGTAATCTAGCTATTGCTTTCGGCACCCAATATTATTTATTGTTATCCGAAGGAATTGACAGGTACCAGGGGTTTGCACCAACTCGTGCAACCTAATCAATCAACTGAGCTAAACTCCTTTGATTTTTGGCACCCAATATAAGTATAAGTTCGATCACTTAAACTAAAACATGGAAATTGAGGTGAAATGAATTGAAACCATACCAAATGCTAATAATCACACGCATCTAATAAGAACAATCCAATTCGATTATGTTTAAGACGACACTATGCAAAGCAATCCATTCCAAGAGGCATAACAGAGAAAGATAGAGTCATAGTCAAATTCGCGAATGAAATTGTGGAAGAGAAGAACCTGCAGGGAAGATGGAAAATTGCAGGCAGGAAAAACATTAGCAGCAGCTGGTAAGAAGAGACGCCTTATTTTCCCAGATCAGTTGAGGAGTAATGCGGCGGCAGCTTCTTTTCCTCTAGGAACTTGATGAATGAAGGAACCCAGAAAAAGCCACAGAAAATGAGTGAATATATAAAAGGATATTTTTTTAAAAAAAAAATTCTTGGTTTCTATAGAATATAAATTTGGTTAAAATATAATTTTGATAAAGAAAAAAAGTTTTACTTAATAAAAGTGACCAAATCATTATGAAGTAATAATTAAATAACATCAGGAAAAAAAATATAATAACTTGTGCATCAAAGTTAGTATCACACTAGCTAGTATGATAAAAAAAATATTTATCAATTTAATTATACCTTTCGTATCTAACTAGCAGAGTCCTCGTGAGACTGTTGTAAGATTTTACAATTTTGGATTTGATAAATTATAAAAACTGTTTCTAGTGAAAATAATTTTATGCAAATTTTTATATTATTAATTATTATCAGAAATTATTATTAATTTGAGGCGAATTTTAAGGTAGGGTTAAGAAAGCCCCTCAATTATGTGGAGCTAAAATTAAGAATTTGATATATTATTAAAATAAATAAAGGATTGAGATGGAATACAAAACTTGTTAATTTAACTGTCTATTTTTATTTTAATAATATATTTAATAGTTAATTATAGTCCCACATGGGTGAGGGACATTTTTGACTCCTTCAAAATTCAAACAAAAAATCGCAAAATTAAAAATCTAAAAAACTGCATATTTTTTGCAATTTGATTTCATTTTTGAAAAAACAAATGAAATCGCATATATAATACACGCACAATGAGAACCAACTAGTGAAAATACTATTCATTTTGAACTTTAATTAAGTTACATGATTAAGTGTGATATATAATACACACATGTACACATTTGCACATATTAGAACAATGAGTATAAAAATTAATAAATAATTTTGTAGACTAGAAATCTAAAAAGTTAATATAAAAATCAACAATTAATATTCTTATAAATTTCTTTTAAAAAATCATCCTTAGGTCCCTAATATCTAGACACATTAGGGTTGTGGCCTCTACCATCAAACTAAACCACATCAAAGTTGCATCAAGATAGGAGTATCCATGTGCATTCATCAATGGACATGTGTGTTGTGTGAGGAAACCAAGGTTAACTTGATGACAAAATCTCAATCTACATACATAGAAAAACTTCCTCCTATCACCACCAAGTTTTCTTCACGAACAGCACAGAAAAAATTGACCATTTTTTTTACATTCGAAGAAGTGAATTGACTTGTAGTAAGGGATAAGATCAACAAGACATTCCTTAAGGAAAAAGCTCAAGCTAAACCCAAACAAGGCAACAATGAGTTTACCAACTAGTGAAAATATTATTCATTTTGCAATTTATCTTACATGATTAAGTGTGATATACAATACACTCATGCACGCATTTGTACATATTAGAATAACTTGATTATAAAACATTAATAAATAATTTTGTAGCTTAGAAATCTAAAAAAACTAATTAATATTATTTTAAATTTCTTTAAAAAGATTGGCCTTAGGCCCCCAATATCTGGACACATCGGGGTTGCGGCCTCGGCCATTAAGCCAAGACACTTCAAGGTTGCAGCAAGCACTGTTTTAAGAACTAGACCAGACTAGTCAATCTGATCGAAACTTGGTGGTCACACTAGATCGATTCAATGAAAGGATTAGAAATGCATTAGAACCAGTGTGACCTGGGTTGAATCGAGAGGGTCTTTGGTTGAACCGAATGGGTCTTTGGTTAAATCGGAGTAGATCTTTGGTTGAAATTAGTGCCATTTTTTAAAAAAATATGTAAACTTTTTTTGTTATATTTTGTGAACTTAATTTTTTTTTTAATGTAGAAGCAAGCTTCATGATGAATCAAGATTGATTCAAAGAAGTTATGATGATAATAAAGGTGATGACAAAAAGCTCAAAGGTCAAGAATACTTCATGGTAACAAAGATGATGATCTCAAGAATCAAAGAATGAGTTCAAGATGTTCAAGATAGAATCAAGAACACTTCAAGATTCAAGAGGAAAGTTGATTTCAAGAATCAAGATTCAAGGATCAAGCTTCCAAGAATTAAGATCAGTATTCAAGACTCAAAACTCAAGATTCAAGAATCAAGAGAAGACTTAATCAAGATAAGTATGAAAAGGTTTTTTCAAAAACTGAGTAGCACATGGATTTTTCTCAAAACATGTTTACCAAAGAGTTTTTAATCTCAGACAATCGATTACCAGATTGTTGTAATCGATTACCAATAGCAAAATAGATTTGAAAAAGTTTTCAAATGAATTTACAACGTTCCAATTGATTTCAAAAAAGTTGTAATCGATTACAATGTTTTGGTAATCGATTACCAGTGCCTTTGAACGTTGAAATTCAAATTCAAATGTGAAGAGTCACATCATTTCTCATAAAAACTTTGTGTAATCAATTACACTGATTTGGTAATCGATTACCAGTGATTGTTTCTGAATAAATTAAAAGATGTAACTCTTCAAATAGTTTTTGACTTTTTCAAATTGGTTTTAAGTTTTTTCTAAAAGTCATAACTCTTCTAAATGGTCCTCTTGACCAGACATGAAGAGTCTATAAAAGCAAGGCTTTGTTTTGCATTTTATATCAATTCAATCAATCCAATATAATCCTTTACAAGCCTTGAATCTCTTTGAACTTCTTCTTCTTTCTTTTGTGCCAAAAGCTTTCCAAGAGTTTTCTGGTTTTCTAAACCTTGAAAACTTGTGCTATTCATTCTTTTCATCTCTTCTCCCTTTGCCAAAAAGAATTCGCCAAGAACTAACCGCCTGAATTCTTTTTATGTCTCTCTTCTCCCTTTTTTAAAAGAACAAAGGACTAACCGCCTGAATTCTTTTGTGTCTCCCTTCTCCCTTGTCAAAGAATTCAAAACGACACAGTCTGAGAATTCTTTTGATTCTTCCCTTTCCCATATACAAAAGATTTCAAAGGACTAACCGCCTGAGAATTTTTTTGTACCCCTATTCACAAAGTTTCAAAGGTTTAACCGCCTGAGAACTTTGTCTTAACACATTGGAGGTGCCATACCCTAATTTCGTCCGGGGACCTTTGCTTGATGACATGCGACCTTTCTTTGGTCCTTGTGAGGTGCTTGGCACCCATCATTAGGCAATTTGTGAAATTCCAGGACATGCCGGAAAACCAAAAAAATATTGATGCACAATCCGTAAGTTTCCGTGACACACCGGAAATCAAATGGAAGCATCGTTGCATAATTAAGTGAGATTTCGTAACATTCCGTAAGTCAAAAAGGGGATGATTATGTAATTCGCAAGGTTCCGTAACATTACGGAAAGAAAACAAGTATCGTTACGAAATTCGTAAGTTTCCGTAACTTTACGAAAAAAAGAATCACCAAAAAAAGCAGAGGGAGGTGTACTTAGTAAAAATGGGGGGTGCAAATAGCACCCAGGCCCACTTGGGCCCTCCAGAATTTTCCTCCAGAAGGCTATTGCTTCTGGAGGAAGCAACCTGGCTCGCCTGGGCGAGCTGGGCGGCAACCACCTCCCCTATTTTGCTATAAATAGGGGAGGAAGTGAAGAAGAAAAGGGTTCAGCCCCTTAGGCACTTCTCTCTCTTTCGAATTTGCTTGGAAAAATTGTTTCCGTGAAGAAAATCTAAGCCGAGGCGCTTCCGAAACGTTTCCGTAACGTTTTCCGTGAGGAATTTCACGAAGGTTTTCTACCGTTCTTCGACGTTCTTCATTCGTTCTTCATCGTTCTTCGATCTTCAACGGGTAAGTACCTCGAACCAAGCTTTTCGATTCATTCTATGTACCCGTAGTGATCCACATTGTGATTCGTGCATTTTTATTCTCGTTTTGTTTACTTTTTATACCCCCTCTTGACGTGCTTAAGCCATTTTACTTAAGTCATTTCTCGCTTAACTTAAAAATAAAATAAATTTCCACCGAACGTTTGAATTGTATTATCCGT